>NW_007252951.1:299011-350498 GCF_000164805.1 Carlito syrichta | reverse complement strand
CCGCAGCCTCGACCTCCTGGGCTCCGGGGGTCCTTCCGCCTCAGCCTTCCGAGTAGCTGGAATTACAGGTGCGCGCTACCATGCCCAGCTAATTTTTTTATTTATTGTAGAGATGAGGTCTCACCTGCCCAGGCGGGTCTCAAACCCGTGGGCTCAGGCAATCCACTCACCTCAGCCTCCCAAAGGCGCGGGATTACAGGCTGAGCCACCAAGCCCGGCTGAGAATATTTTAATTTAACAAAAAAATCTGTCTCATTGCAGGACACTGGCAACTTCATCAAATCTATATTTTGTTAGCAAATGTTCATTCAGTATGAAAGAGAGAAAAACATATATTAGGATATAAATGTTGAAGTAAGGAGATAGGCAGACATTCTTTTGACATATAAACCAGTTCTACACAGTAGAATAATTAAGGCATCCTTCAGAAGTTTACGGATCTGAATTATAAAAGTAGTTGTTAACTGATTAGCAACTAACCAATACCATTTAAATTGCTAAACTATTCTGCACGTGTAGATGCTACTGAGAACTTTTCCAGGGCACAACTGTGCTTCCATATGTACTTTCTCATATGTGGTCATGACCTTCATGACACCCATTCAAGATATCAGTCATCAACTAGTTTATAAGATTATTCAGATGTTATGCTTAGATTATTCAGAGTTTCTGTGGAAGTACAGGAATGTCCTGTTTTTCTTGTCCCTTTCTCCCATGACTTCAGCCTACCTACAAAGACCTGATTGCTTGCGTGTGACATATGTATGCAAATTTGGATAAACTCAGGTTAAGAATACAGGTGTTTTTCATAGGATGAAATGGAAAGTATAAATTTCTGAAACTCCAGTGCAAGTTTTGCATGTGCTATACAATCTGTGTGAAATCCACGCTGTAAGAATTGAACAGTGATTATGTCTGTTTTGAAAATCCCAAATTAAATTCACCAAGTTTTACTTTCAACCCATTTGAATGAAAGAAGTAATGTCTTTACAACATCTGCCCCCACTTCTATCCTTCTCTCTTCTCTTCTGCATTGATCACTCTTTAATCAATCAGCTTCCTCGTCTCTATTTATCTTACACTATGCCTTGAACACAGAGTAAACACTACAACTTCCAACTTCTACATTCTATCCTTCAAATGTTGTTCAACAAATATTTATCAAGTGTCTAGTTTGCTATAGCCAGTGTTCTTCTTGGATACATCATCGAACACAAACACACATTTGCCAAAAAAAAGAAAAGATTAACTGAAAGATTAAACTAAAAGCTGGGAAGAAAATAATTTTGAGAAAAACTCAGTACTGAAAGAGGAAATAATGTTTTCCTAAAGTATAGAAAACAATCTAGATTGTTGTATTAGATTGTAGAAACATTAGTTTGCTTGTTTTTGAGCTAAATTTTACAAACTTTTAAAAAAGTAATACAGTCACATGGTTCATAAGAGTATCTCAGTTTAGTTTTAACTTTAAAATTTTTTTTAAATTTGAGGGACAAGATTCAAAATCTTTTACTATGTTTAAAAGTCTTATTATTTTCTCAGGATGAGCTATCAGCTCATATCCTTTGCTCAGTTTTCTAATGGGCCATTTTTTTCTTATAGATTTAGATGAATTGAAACTATACTTCCCAGTTGATTATCTTCTGACTTTGCATACAGTGATTTTGGTTTTGCAGGAATTATTTATTTTTATGTAATCACATTTGCCCAGCTGTTCTTTAATGGGTTAAAGATGTAGAAAATGGGCCTCCCACCATAAAATTATAAAAGAATGTTCCATGCTTTCTTCTAGTTCTATTATAGTTTTATTTTTATAAATTTAATTTTTAAATATACTTTGAACTTACCTTGGAGTGGAGTGTGTGGTAAGGATTTAGTTTTTACTTCCAGCTGGCTGTTGAGTTGTCCTAAAATTAGTTATTAAATAATTTTCTCATTGTCTTGAGATGTTATTTTTATCATATGTGTTTGAATTCATTTCTGGACTTTTTTTTACTCCATTTCACTAAACACTTTCTATTCCTTTCACAGTACCACATAATCAATTATTTTAGCTTTAGAATATTTTTCAATATTTAGTAAGACTAGAATCCCATTTAGTATCCTAATTTTCAGAACTCATAGATTAAATTAGGGAAAACTGACACTTCTGAGTCTGAACCTGCCATCCAAGAACATGTTGTATATTTCCATTTATGTAAATCCTCTTCTGTTATTCTTAAGAGCATTTTAAAATTTTATTCATATAGATCTTGCACATATCTTGCTGTCTTGTTGCATATTGTCTCTATTTTGTTGCAGCTATAAGTGGGATCCTTTCTTCAGTTAAATCTTTTAACTGGTTGTCTTTGAATATATGAAGAATATTTATTTTATTCGGGTTCCCCAGCAAGATGTCAAATTTTTTTTGTATGTATGGTACTGTTTCTGTTGACTCACTTGGTTTTCCAAATCTACAACTTGATCTGCAATGCCTTTTGAACTTCTATACCTCTAATTTTTTTCTCTGATCTAGTTGTGTTAGCCATAACTTCCAAAACAATAATAACAAAAATGGCCATAGTAGACATATTTGTCTGGTTTCTGACTTTATTGGGAATATTTCTAGTAATTCTCTTTTAGGCATGATACTGGATTTTAGGTTGAGATTAATACTTTTTATATGTTAAGGAAGTATCTGTTTCTTTTTTCCTATGAATCAAGAATAAATTTTAACATATGTCCAGTTAGCATACATGGATATGACTACATTTTTCTCCTTAAATATTTTCATATGTTAAGTTGTATTAATGAATTTTCTAATATTGAATTATAGAACTAATCTTTACATTCTTAGAATATTCCCCATTGATCATAAGGACTAGACCTGACCTTTTTTGTCTTATCCAAATTCCTAACTAAGAGGCTTGGGGAGTCACTGACTGATAGGGACTCACCAGAAAGGATTTTATTACCCTGTTACCCTATATCCTACAGTTTGTTTTCCAGTCTGAATCTGGAATAAATCACATAAATAAAGAAAATCAAAGTGCTTTATGGTCCTGCAAAGCCATCTCCTGGGGACTCCCAGACTTAGGAAACCTTGTAAGACACTTATCTATCCTCTCTGAAGTCTGCCACATCTAGGACTTCATCTACATAAAAACAAACCTGTAGTTTTCCTTTCACCCCCTTATCTTAACAAAGCATCTCCTTTACAGATTTCCAAAATTCCTTTACAGTTAAGAAAATTTTTTAATCCACCTATGACCTGCAAGCCCCCTAGCCCACCACTTGGCAAAGTCCCTCCCTTCTGTGCCAAACAGATGAAAATATCACATGTATTGATTTATGGTTTCTTGTCACTTATGCCTTCCTAAAATGCGTATATCCAAGCCACTATTCAACCACAGTGGGCACCCAGTCTCGGAGCCTCACAACAGACTTGCCAAAGAAGTCACCTGAACCTGGACCAAGATCCCAGTTGGGGTCCTTTACAGCCCCACCAACTTTGTGCTTCTCCTCAGGTGGTCCTAAGTTTCTGCTGAGCCGCATACCTCCCGCTTTAGGTTGATGGTCCCTGGTTTATCCTGAACTGATTTTTCACTTCCTAGGAAATAGTTTGGGATTCAAAACTTTGATTCTGGGGTGCATTCTAAAGCACCCTCTCCATTGCCTTTTCTCCCTCCCCCCAGGGGCGAATAAAAGGTCTCGATTGGCCTGTCTGCACATTTGTGGTGAGGAACTGAACAGGTAAATGAGAGACTGACTTTCCCAGCTTCGAAGAGAATGGACATTTTGCTCCTCCCAGTCAAAAGGCGCCCCTAGGTGACCCGGGGCCCAATGGGAGTGTCTGGGAGATCGACTCCTGTGACATGTAGCAGCCTTACAGGGAATCCCCAGCAAAATTAATGTACAGAGCATGTAAGAGCTGATCCCGCAGGCGTTTGGAGCCCTCTCAGAGTTGGTAGACCTCCAATGAGAAAACTGTGACACATAAATAGTAGAACGACTCAGTGGTGAAACACTGTGGACTCCCACCTGCAATCAGCACAGTCCAGAGCCGCAACACAAAACCCTATGCCACAGCTCAGTCCTTCATTTGCGGGAGATGGGGAGGAGATGTGAAATAAATTCTTTAAATGAGAGAAAGGGCAAGGAGAACATTCCCCTTCAGGAGCCCCAGCCAGATTACGGCAAGGCAGGTTTTCTGAGACTCCAGCTGGTTAGATATTAAGGCCTGTTTTTATGCATATTTTTAAACTGATGGACAACTTACAGCAAAGAAAATTCAGAATTCAAATGATTAAACTGTAACTATAGGGTTAAGTGTTTTAAGTTATCTATTTCTCCTCTTATCTGCCTGCTTTGAATCTGCTGTTTACTAAACTACTGGTGCTGAGATAAAACACTGTTTCAAGGCTACTTGGAGATTTTGTTGAAAACTCATTTGAAACTGAAAAAAAGAGGTGAAAAGGTTTTTAAAATCAAACTACCATGGAAACTGCTTTACCCAAATTTTTGGCTACTGCCCTTATTAAATTGACTTATTGGGCAGAGTTTAGCTATGTAAACAGATTCCAATTTATAAATGGTGAGTTTATGTTGTTATTTCATGGTTCTAGATTTTCCAAGAGAAAAGCTATTGGGTTTTGTTTATGTGTATGTATACACATGTTTAAATGTGTTTATGTACATGTTATGTATTATAACTAGCATGCTACCAAATTAGCTTATATATAAATGAGTACTCATAAATTAAATAAATGAAACTCAAGTTCACGTGACCTTAATGATCTTTGGTAAGTAAAAATGGTTTTAAAATTATTGATAAAATAGAAATGTCTTCGAAACTGTTATACAATTTTGTCTGGGTCTACTAATTAGAAAAGTTTTACCTTTGCCTCTGCTAGATATTTGAAGGTGTCAAGGTTTGATATGAAGGTTATGAGACTATACACCCAGCCAAAAACAGAATGATATTTGTGCACATTATTTGTTTTGAGAAGTAAGCCTGATTTAAGATTGTTGCTTCAATAAAAATAACTTAATCTTCTGAGTTATTGGCAAAATGTTCATTATTTAATTTTAAGGTTCTTACTTAAACACTTGATATTTGCCGGCTATAAAAGTGGCAAACAGAAAGATAACTTAAAGTGATGACTAGTTTTGTCTAAAAATCTCGTTTGCATAACTGATTAAGCAAACTGCTAAAAATAATGAAATTGAATAAATATAAATGATTTCATGCTTATGGGTGAGCTTTTCATGTGATTTGAAATCTTAAAATTATTTTGGAAACTTATTAAATGTTTAGGTCAGTTTCAATTAAGAAAAGTTTATGATATGGGAAAATATGTTTCTAAAATTGCCTTATGTTTCTTATCTGTAAAATGCTAATATCTGACATAGCTCAGAATTTCTGACTTCCTAGATTTGAACCAAAAGTTAAAGTTACTAAGAACAAGAATTCTAGCTAATATAATTCTGGAGATAAAAATATGCCAAAGTAAGATGTGTTTTTGATTTTTAAAAATGATAAAACATAAATTGTACTCCTATTTTAAAAAATAATTTTGTCTAATTTGAAGGTTATTTAAAGGTTAATTTTAGGTATGAATCTAGAAAAGTTATTTATGGAAGAAGATGAAAAGGAACTAGTAAACAGGAGAGAGAAATGTGAAGGGAGTTGTTGGTATAAAGATATATTTTTAGTAAGAAATGTTAAAAAGAGAACTATTTTATATAAGAAAGGACTTTATATGATACATTTTTGTCCTACAGTAAAATGACTAGACATTTCAGAAAGAGGGAAGTGTAGGGTAAAACTGAAAATCTAAGCATGTTGTAGATGGCCTATGTAAGTCATGATAAGATTCATAAAGGGGAATTTATGAAAGGAATTTGGTATGTGATTAAGTTGATTATAATTTAAAGGAAATTATTTATAATAGTCTTTCGAAATTTTGTTCCCCTATGTTAAAACAAGATTTTCTTAAGGTATTAATTTGCTCTTAATAAAATTTTAAAAGGTTTTGATTTTTAATTTTTTTCTCTTTTAATCTTTATTTAAAATTGTGGGTGATTTTTAATTTTATAATCTGTTACTTTGTGAAAACTTTGCAAACTTGTATCTTAAGAGTTCAACTTTTATTAAATAACCATCTTAAAATATTTTACAGAGCTTGGCATTTTTGTCAACAATCAACTTGTACTTTTTTTTAACAAGCTGCTGGATTCTCTTTTTTAGTGTTTTATTTAAGATTTTTGTATCACTAAGCATAAGTGAATTGGTCTGTAATTTCTTTATTAGTGCAAGCTTTGTCAGATTTTTCTCTGAGAACTTTTAGAACTATGACAAATGTTTTATAAATGCAATAGCCTTGCAATGTATGTCCATAGTTTAAAACAACCATAGATATGGTTTTTCACTATATCTCTTTACCCAACAGAAAGTTTTTCATTAATGGTTTTGTTAGATAAGACACATACGACAATATATATGACAATTTTTATTCCTTTCAAATTTGGGAGAAAACACACTTGAGATAATTAGAAAATTAGAACATTAGTCAAAATTGCATTACTACCTAAATATAATTCTCATTAATTTTCCATGCACAAAGCATTTATATTTTATTGGGTATTTGTGTTATTATTTTTCAGTTATGGAGAATAAAACCTTTACAGATGCACTTCCTCTTACAATGAATTCTTCAGAAAAACAAGAGACTGTATGTATTTTTGGAACTGGTGATTTTGGGAGATCACTGGGATTTAAAATGCTCCAGTGTGGCTATTCTGTTGTTTTTGGAAGTCGAAACTCCCAGATGTCCAGCCTGCTGCCCCATGGTGCAGAGGTCTTGAGTTATTCAGAAGCAGCCAAGAAGTCTGATATCATAATCATAGCAATCCACAGAGAGCATTATAATTTTCTCACCGAATTAATTGAGCTTAATGGGAAAATACTGGTAGATGTCAGCAACAACCTCAAAATCAATCAGTATCCAGAATCTAATGCGGAGTACCTTGCTCAGTTGGTGCCAAGAGCCCACGTGGTGAAAGCATTTAATACCATCTCAGCCTGGGCTCTCCAGTCAGGAGCACTGGATGCAAGTCGGCAGGTAAGATTAAACAAATTTGCACTCAATCTGTAAAAAGTGAATATTTTAATGTGCACTTAACATAATGTTTCCAAAACACAGTTCCAAAAGGAGATACTCACTAAATATTACATTTTGCTAATATATGCCATGAATAATTTTATTGAGTTTGACCAAGTAAGATAGTCAATTGTTGCAATTCATCTCCTGCTATTTGCCCCCTCAGCTTTTAGTTTGATGTCAGCCTCTGGAGGCCTCTTGTCAGTACTGAAAACTAATACAGCTTGGTGGGTATCCTTTTCCACTCCCATTACCTTGTATGAAACTGGTTCCATTAATGCACCAAGATTAGTAGTAATCATAAGTGATGTGGCATCCACAAACACAGAAGAAAGATCAAACTAGTCACAATGTGGAGTCTCCACACTATGGAGAACCAAGTCAGTATGATGTGGGTAAAACCACCGTCAACTCAAAACTTGATACTTAGATATCCAGCACACATGTACAAGTTTAAAACATTGTCTTGTTATATAAAATAATTCTAGATTCTTGTATGAAAAACAGTTCACTATTACATGTCGTCATTCTGCATAGTGCTGATACAGATTTTCAAATTATTTAATTTTAAAAAGGAGTAAGTACGGAAGTAATTAATTTTTTTTAACACAGGTGTTTGTCTGTGGAAATGACAGTGAAGCCAAGCAACGAGTGATGGATATTGTTCGTACTCTTGGGCTTACTCCATTGGATCAAGGTTCACTCATGGCAGCCAATGAAATTGAAAACTATCCCTTGCAACTATTTCCAATGTGGAGGCTCCCCTTCTATTTGTCTGCTGCACTCTGTGTATTCTTCTTTTTCTACTGTGTTTTAAGAGAAGTAATCTACCCTTATGTTTATGAGAAAAAGGATATTACATTTCGTATGGCTGTTTCCATTCCAAATCGTGTCTTTCCAATAACAGCACTTATACTGCTTGCTTTGGTTTACCTCCCTGGTGTTATTGCTGCCATTCTGCAGCTATACCGAGGTACGAAATATCGTCGATTCCCAGACTGGCTCGACCACTGGATGCTTTGCAGAAAGCAGCTTGGCTTAGTAGCCCTGGGTTTTGCCTTCCTTCATGTCCTCTACACACTTGTGATTCCTATTCGTTATTATGTACGATGGAGGTTGAGAAACATAAACATTACCCAGGTAAATGTCTTCTCATTTATATTTCTCTGCTTTTTAAATCAAAGAGACTCTTACTACATCATAACTTCACAACTATAGAAACTATCTCTTTTATACATCTTATTTTTTAAAGTAACTAGATTTAGAAACATCATATTGGTTTTGCTTAATGATTCCAGTTGAGATCGTATACAACTATTGAGAATAAAGTTAGATTCCCAGTACACTTGGGACCAGATCTGTATTCCCAGGACTCACTGGGATACTGACAAACTGACAGATTTGGTGACTCAAGGAAACTAATAACACCTACTTGAACTTCTTTAGGTAGTAGTCAATAAACGTAAACTAACGTGCTTTCAAGCTTCTATTTTTATGCATGTTATTTCCTTTTGGAAATCAAAATCAACTATCTTATAAAGGGACTACTCAAACATGTACCACAGCAATGCAAACAAATTCACAAAAGGGTACTTATGACTCCCTTAATGTTTGACTGAGTAAATATCAAATACTATCTTATACACAATCAAAAGATTCAGAAAGAATCAGCTACAAGAATCTTAAAAGCATTCCAAGAGGAAGTGCTGTAAGTCAGTTCTAATTTAGAAATAATCTGGTTTTGATTGATCTTACTGCAGTTTCAAAGATTATTTGCCAATAACTCATTGATGATGCTGCTATAGATTTTTCTATATTATTTTCCTAAGAAATATATGGAATTTTCTTTGGTAAAAGTCATACTTCAAGTGCCTGATTCCTCTCAACCTGCAGTGCAACAGAATTGATGCCATGTTACAATATAGCATGAAAGAAACCAAGTTGGAGGGTTGCATAATCAGCATATAAAAAAGAAAAACAGAATTCTGATGTAATTGTTTGAGAACATCAAGTTTTGCCTAAGGAACAAAAAGCCATATGGTGATGGAGGTTTAAGTAAATGTTTACTTTGTTTTAGGATTTATAGTGTAAGTTTAAAAGCCCTACACAACTCCTAGAATCAAGCGTTATAAGTCCCACCAGAATAGATTACTTTTTCCATCAAAAATGTAATTTCTAATTGTATGTTTTCTATAATTATTTTTAAATGTTTATTTTTAAGTGCCATACAATTTGCTTTGAGAAAATAACCTATGCAGATGTATTTTTTAGTTTCTTTCAAAGTGTAGTCAGTTTGTAAAAAATGTAATTTTTGAAAATTGCTCATAATGTCTTTTAGGCAGCATCCCAAAAGGAGAATTCATTCAGTACCACTTCAGCCTGGCTAAGTGATTCATATTTGGCTTTGGGAATCCTTGGATTTTTTCTGTTTGTACTTTTGGGAATTACCTCCTTGCCATCAGTTAGCAACATAGTCAACTGGAGAGAGTTTCGATTTGTCCAGGTAAGGACTTCAGGATTTAATCTTCTTTATATTGCAAAGTAGGTGTAACTTTACAAACATTCTCATTTTTTTCTCATATCATGCCTAATTTTTCATTTTGCTCCATCACTGCCCTAGCCATCTCATTAAAAATTTAAATGAGAAAACACAACTCAGGTAAAAACAATAAGATTCCATAATGGTTTGATCTCCTAAAAGGGCATTCCCTGCCAAGAAATGGTTTGATCTCCTAAAAGGGCATTCCCTGCCTGCTCCCAGCAAAGACTATAGAGTGAAAAGCACCAAGAGCTATTAAACTTTGTATGTGGAGATGCACTAGATGCAAAGTGAAAAGAAACCGAAAGACAAAATTTCACCTTTGAAAAATTAACCTTACAATATGGATGTATTGATAATGAAAAACTATATATTGAAATAAAGTTTAAATTTTTCAAGCATGATATACTAGATCATCACACCAACTTAATGTTTGTCTGCAAGAGGGAAAATTGTTTTTTTCCCACATATTGACCACCAGATACCTCATTAAAGGCAGTTAGTAACTACGTGCTCTTGTAGAACAGTGTTCCTCAACGTATGGTACCAGGACCAACAGCATCAGCATCACCTGGGAACTTGTTATTTACACTTGGGAGTCATGCCCACACCTACTGAGTCAGAAACTGTAGGTGTGGCCCAGCATTTAGTTTTAATTAAATCATCTGGTTTTCTAGATGATTCTGATGCATGCTCATTGTGAGCATAATAAAAATAGACCATTGGTCTTTGAAATTAGGTTTGAATTTTATAAAACTCTTGGAATTTCCTGTCTGGCAGTTTCTCCCAGGGAATAAATGAAGTCAACGTTTTCTCATAATAATGCCTCTATTCAAGGCTTTAAAACAGAAATAAATGTTGAGCTCTAGAATTTATGACAAAACAAAATAAAGTTTGCTAATTTTTCTTTATTGTAATAGAAGTTAGGTGGCATCTTGTTTTCGTTTGGGACATATACTAATGTGCTGTTTCTTGAGGTCGTACTGTATCGTATTTATCTCTGACCTCTAGAAAAGATGATAAATAAAAGAATGTTGCCTTTGGGAACCAAGGCACGATTCATTATTTATTCTAATTCAGAAAAGTTTACTCCTGGGAAACTATCATGTCATTTTTAAGCAATTGTCTTTTTAAAAATAAAAAAATAAAACCTTTACCATCCTGAAGTAGAGCTAGTGTTGTTTCCATTGCTTAGCAAAGTTTCCAAAATATTATAGATTTCAAATGTTTGTTATTGTTGACAAATATCCATTATTGGCTTAGAATGTCTCACTTTACAACATAAACAATATCAGTTTGCCTTTTGTTTCTTGCTTGTAGTCCAAACTGGGTTATTTGACCCTGATCTTGTGCACAGCCCACACCCTGGTGTATGGCGGGAAAAGATTCCTCAGCCCTTCAATTCTCAGATGGTTCCTTCCTTCAGCCTATGTATTAGCACTCATCATTCCTTGCATCGTGCTGGTGATCAAGTTTATCCTAATCATGCCATGCATAGACAACATCCTTACAAGGATTCGCCAAGGTTGGGAAAGAAACTCAAAATACTCAACATTGAATAAAAAATCAGACGTCTAAAGCAAAGTTCATTTTACCCAGATTTCGGTATTGAATGTTTAGGAAAGAATGATAGGCAGGGTTAGGTAAGCTTTTTTCTCCCACCGTGGTCTGCAGTCCATGAACACAGAAGAAAACATTACTTGTCTTTGAGAAACAGGCTGGAAGAGGGCACCATTTTATTACAGGTTAGTGATGAATCAGTGCAGTTCGCTCCCTGACTCTTCTTTTCCCGAAGGCTATGCAACTGAGACTGAGATTAGCTTTGTGGTTTTACATCAAGAAGCTTCTTTGTTCTGGGCAACAGATATGACCTAATATCTTGCAAAATCCAGGAAACATCCATGCAACTTCCTTCTCTGGTTCAAGGGCTAAGTGAAAGAGAAAACAGTACAATGGTGGCCACTGATAAAAAGCTTTATTAGGTATGTCTGAAGAAGAATGCAAATCAACTTAAAATAATGAGATTTTGAAGTTTTTTTAGAAGTAAAGACAATCATAAATATTACCATAGTGAACTCTGCAGTTGAATGTATCCCTTTGATTTTGCTTTTATCAATATGGATGTTTATTGTGAGAAAATATTTTGTAACACAAGGAAAATATCAGTTTATTGGAAGTAACCATTCTTTGGACATATGCAAACCTATAGAGCTGTCATAAGATTATTTCTCTGTTAATAATAGGTCTAGGAAAGACTGAGGAAAAATGGAAGGGTATCCGTTTGGAGTTCCCTTGCAATGTGCAATAAGCAAGGAAGGGTTGATAAAAGCCCTTGTACAAAAAAGTACAAATTAACCTGATCTTTTACAAATTGTAAAGCTGCATTGTATTAGATTTAGTATTATTTGGGTATAATAAACTTTGTAAGTTATATAATCTAAATATTCTTCAATATTAATCACCTATGAAATTCATTTCTGGTATAAAGAATTAGCTTCCATATCTGCCTTAGTCTGTTATAATTTTAAGCAGTAAAATTAAATGAATAACTGAAAGGTATAAATTTAGCCAATACATAGATGAGAGAGAATGATGGAAAGTCACAGAGCAAAGAGATGTGGGCAGCAGTCATAATATGAGACTTGGATCTTTCTCAAATCCTTGCTGAAAGGTGGGATGCTTCTCACTGTTTTTCTGTGCTGATAGTGCCCTTTCCAAGATGAACTTCAGCAGGATTAGCCTTTCTAGTTCAAGCATGGAGTGCAAAGGAGGCTTACACACAATCTTCTCACATACCAAAATAAAAAAGCATTGAGCTAGACATTTTTCTGCCTGCTCTACAAAGACCTTTTTTTAAACTTTCATTATCACATATTATACATGACATTATAAAAAATGATTAAAATATATTAAAACATCATCCACAATCAGGGATGTTTTCTATAAAACCTTGAAAATAATTGTATCTATATTATATACTCAATTTTACTATTTTTTTCATTGAATATATTAGAGGCTTTTTTTCTCTTACATGGTATATGTATTTACTTACTGACTGCATAATATTACATCAAATAGGCACTTTTAAACCACTTCCCTAATTAAACATGTAGACTATATTCATTTTTTACTAAAACAAATAACATTTCATAGAATATCTTTGCACTGATAAAAATGTTTTTACATAAAAATGTTTTTCCATTATTTCCTTGGAATACTTGCCAGGAACTGAGTTTACAAAATTGAAGAACTTTCACAAGCATTTGCTATATATTGCCAATTTATTTCTTAAGTGACCTTATTAATACTATTAACCTAGAATGAGGATGTTGGTTTTACCACACCACTGTAGACTTTGGGTTGTTATTGTGTTTGCTTATATATGGTTGTATAGGTACACAGAACATATGCTTCTTCGACTTATCCTTGATAAACCTAAGCAAGGATACAAAAAGCTAGAAGATTGAGTAGAGCCATGGTATGTGGTGCTGACCCGAGAGCATTCGTGGAAAAGACAGGAGGAACTGTCACCATGCATCCATGTTATGCAAAACAACCAGGCATGCTGGGGCTGGAACCTGCTCTTTGGTTAGAGAATTGGCTAATTAAAGCTTAAGTATCATCCAGGCTCATCTAGAGAAGGCTTTGGAGTTAACCATGTTCCTTTTTGGTAAAAGAGTGATATGTTTATACCAGGTCATAGTCCCTCACTGAAAACAGAAAATGCCACACTTAGGTAAAATTCTTACCTATAATAAAAATGAACTCCAGTTATATAGCCTAATAAAAATGCCCAACTTGAGTACTTACAAGCCATCTATGAAACCTAAAGTTAAGGAGTGCCCTGGTGGTTTTGGCATAACAGCTACATTTCCGGACCTGTCTTTTGCCCCCCCCACCACAAGGATTCCAAGACCTACCTAACAACCAGAAAAGGCCAGTGTTCTCTTTCCATCTTTCCCATTACCCTCCCTCCTCCCAAAACCATCAAACCAATCTTAATACAGCTGATTGCTCCAGTTCACTTAAGACTGAAAGAAAAGTCTGTAACTAATGGAAATAGGTGCTTTGGGTGAACTGTATTCCTTTTAACAGATTCAAACTGTTCTGCATAAAAATGTTGGACTAAACTTTCTTGCTAGTATGGTCCCTATATTCTGGGAACATTTTTATTAAGTAAAATAGACCTTTCATTTTGTATACTTTCCCTATGTTAAGGGATGCCGGCTTTTGTAAATGTGTACTCATTAAACATTACTTTAAAAATATTTCTAGTTTATTTAATTCTGGTTTTGACTCATCAGCATTCCAAAGATAATGACTGAAAGGTTTGGAATCACAGTACTTTCAGCATCTGGGAATAAAATTGCTGACCTTCAGAGCCAAGGAAAAGGAGAGGCAGTACAGGTTTGAAAGCACATCAGCAGGTTTGCACCTTCATGTAGTACATGCTTGAACTCAACAGGGTGGTACATTTCCGTATCCTGCGTGTACTTCAGTATTACCCTCAGAGCGAGGAAAGTATCAGCTGGCTATGCAGGGGGAGGACTGTCCTATCCCACAGTAGACTTCTGTGTGAATTGGAAAAAATAATGCTTTCCTTTTCCAGGCAGATACCATGGGAACAGGGCTAATAGCTTGACAAACAGATTTTAAGTTGGATTCAGATTGCATCACTGGGCATTAAATGCCTTGCACAACTGGACAGCTGAGGCCTTTGATGGGTGTTATGCTTTCAAAAACAAAATGAAAACTGATAAATAAAGAGAAGCCTGGCAACCTGGAGGAAACTAGAAGCAAATGGAAAAGCCTCTACTCAAAATCTACTTCAGTTGGAAACTAATTCAAGAGCTCTTTATGCATTTATTGTTCAGGGACTAAAAAAGAGCTAAATTGTAAAAAAAAAAAACACAAAGGTGGGGGGACTGAAATGCTATAAAAAAGGGATTAAAAATGAGCTAAATGCTAAAAAAAAGAGTTTGAAATGATGAGTGAAAATTATGTATTTCACCTCTGAGAGCTCAAAAGATTCTGGAATTACTCCCAAAATCAAGGAGTAGTAGCAGTAGAGGTGCTGCACACAAAGGTCACAATTCTCATTCTCCATCACCACAGCCATCATCCCCACCACCACCTGTCCAACGCTCACACAACATACACACTCGTACAGCCCTTCAGACCCCACAAATATCCTTACAGGAACTTACTTCAATTTTCTATAATGAGTTGGGATTGCAATCAGGAGAAATCCTCCACTCTCCTTAAGATTTGTTCAGTAGAATTCAGAAAAAGATGTCAGTCTTCTATGCATTACCTTTCCTCAAGCTCAAGACAAAGCCCTGAACTATCAGACAAGACCTACCTGAGGGAGGAAGAGTCAAGAGTGAAGGGGAAAGGAACTGGGTTAGAGAAGAGGAGAGTGTGGAAGAGCAGAGCAGTACCCTCCTGCCCTAGCCTAGCCCAGGTGAAAGCATCCAGTGCAACTTGCCATCTGCTGCAAGCGAATCTTAAGTTTTGCAATGATGTATATTGCATGATACTTTGAGCAAAACCTGTGCTAACCGCTTGACATGCATTATCTTACTTAATCCTCATAACAATTTTTCAAGGTACTCTTTTTTCTTTTTCTTTTTCTTTTTCAAGTTACTCTTTATTTTTCAGAAGAAGAAATTGAGCCTTAAGAACTTAGTGCTAGCTGGGCTCAGTGGTTCAGCCTGTAATCCCGCGCCTTTGGGAGGCTGAGGTGAGTGAATTGCCTGAGCCCGCGGGTTCGAGACCCGCCTGGGCAGCGAGACCTCATCTCTACAATAAATCAAAAAATCAGCTGGGCGTGGCAGCGCATGCCTGTAATTCAGGCTACTTGGAAGGCTGAGGGGGAAGGATCGCCGGAGCTCAGCAGGTCGAGGCTGCAGTGACCGGGAGCGGCCACTGCACTCCAGTCTGGGCGACAGAGTGAGACTCCAACTCAAAAAAAAAAAAAAGAACTTAGTGCTATGCCAAGTTCATACAACTAATCAGATTTGAATCTAAGCTGTCAAATCTAAAGTTTGAATCTAAGGCAGTCTATTTCTAGGACTATCCCCTTTCAACATAACAATATAATGGAGGACACAACCATACTGCCTCCAAAATATTCCTTTGAGTCTATGAAATAGAATAAATGAACTGGGCCAATGGCACATTTTTTTTAAACATTTTTAAGACAAGAAGTTCATTTGCATTTTATATATTCCTGATTGCTCTGTTCTCAGCACTCCTGGTTTGTCTATGTTGATCTCAATATATCCTCTAAGGTTGTAGAAACCTTACAGTAAGTTCAGCCCCATTGCAACCGACACTTCAATCTGCCCATTCTATTGTACTACAAGATTTTCTAAACGCCAAAGGGAGCTTTGTTCAGATGGAGGCAGGCAAACTCTCCAGAGGACTCTAAGGGGCAGTCAAGCAAGGTATAACCTTTCTCCAGGAGCTTAAAGGCAAATATTTTCTTTCTTTCTGGCTTCACCTTAGTGCTTTGTATACTGAGTGAATTTATTTGTTCTTGAGACCCGGTGACTCATGCAGGAAATTTCATAATACTTTTCATCTAGTTGTTTAACACTAGTTGAAGAGTCTTAGAGGAAAAACAAAAGTGGGTTTAGTCCCATTATCTAAAACCCATATCTGCCAGTTTCTTGGTTTTATAAAAATAAAGGGCTACTGGACTGGAACTCACAGTACTGCATACCTGAAACTATCAGAATGTGATCTACTAGAATTAAATTTGCCCCTATAATTTTTACAGAGTCAACAAGTTTTTAAAAAGCACAACTGGTGTATTCATTTCATTTTTACTAATCCTTTCTTTCATGCTTAGATAGGAAGAGGTGAAAAAGAATGACAGAGTTCCTGTTCACATTTTATTAGAGCAGAATAAACATTACCACCACAGAGATATAATAAATGCTTGAGATAACTGATGTGCTAATTATCCTGATCTGATCACTACACTTTCTATGTAAATAAACATTACCATGTACCCAATAAATATGTATAATTATTATTTGTTAATTTTTTAATCAAAAAAGTAGAAGCGATCTGAATCTCAAACACAGAATTTTTTTCTAGAGTCTCTTATGGTCAGCAGGCTTAACTATTCTCATGATAGAATATTGACCAACACCAAGAGAAAATATCTTTCATTTTTAGGCACTCCAGGATATTATTAGGAAGTTCTCTCTCATATCTAACCAAAGTTTCCTAGTTGTATTTCCACCCATTTTTCTTATTGCCGTCAGAAAAGACCTCACCAACCATCAGAGGTAAGGGCAAGTTGTTTTTTCCAGATCATCAAATATCACTGTGTGTATCTGTAAAACACAAAATAAGACACTTAAATATCATGGCAATGTCAAATTACCATAAAAGATTCCAAACTTTTTATCTCATTTCTGAATTTATCACAGACTGTTCATAAACAGTTCACAAGTCAGTGCCATCTATAGACCACACTTTGAACAGCACTCAAAGCTAGGTCTAACAAACTGATTTGGCTTGGCATTTCCAGAAACTGATCCTGAGGCAAGGATTCCAGTGCAAATAGTTTATTCTGCAAGTTAAGACATTAAATACTGGGAATAGAATAGTAAAGTAAACAGAGTAAGGAAAGAATAAAGTGTGAGTTTTCAAGCCAGTTAGCCCTGTGGGCAACTGGAGTTCAATTCTGCTGAAAAGCCAGGCATAGTGGCTCATGCCTGTAATACCAGCACTTTGGGAGGCTGAGGCAGAAGGAGCGCTTGAAGTCAGGAATTCAAGACAAGCCTGGACAATATAGTAAGGCCTCAACTCTACAAAATAATAGAAAAATTAGCAGGATGTGGTGGCAACTACTTGGGAGGCTGAGATGGACCGATCGCCTGAGCCCAGGAGGTCAACGCTGCAGTGAGCCATGATCATGCCACTGCACTCAAGCCTGGATGACAGAGTGAGACTCCAGCTCAAAAGAAAAGGAAAATCTGTTGGAAAACTCTAGGAGACAGTGTCAAATATAACTAAAATTTCTTCCCATCAAAGGGAAAGGAAACTCTGGTTTTTACCCACCAAATCCTTGCTTATCTTTGGAAGTGAAAAACTCCCAGGGCATTAACTTTCTGCCACTTCTGACTTTTCCTACGTGCTTACGGTGTATGCCACCACAGTCAGGAAAAAAAGACACATAGGTAAATTGTTACCAGTGGGTGTACAAGCAGCTGTTAGCTTGTAGAGGAAGTTGGTGCAGCCACAACCACCACTACTACACAATCCGGTAGAAAGTTATACAAAGATTATGAACAAAGTTCACAGAGGAAATAAGCCTCTTCAACATACGAAAAGGTATTCTACTTCATTCATAATGAGGTGCATAAAAATTGAAACTATATCAAGATGCCATTTCTCACTCAGTAGATGGACAGAAATCCAAGTTTGAGCACATGCTCTGTGGGTGAAGCTGTGGCAACATGCATTCTTATATACTGTTCTTGGGCACGCAAACTAGGACCACCCCTGTAGAGAACTATTGGGCAATATTTTTCAAAATTAAAAATGCATACATAGTTAAATTTCAATCCAGGAATCTCACTCCTGAAAATGTATCTTATAGATATACCTGCAGGCATTCTAAATGAAAAATAGGTGTTGCTATTCATTTTTCTTGTTTTTCATGAATGGCAACATTGTAAAAGCAGAATATGGGCAATACCCCAAGTACTGTTCTTTGGGTCTAGTTAAGCAAACTATGACGTTTTCACAGAATGGAATTCTATGCAGCTATTTAAAACAAACAAAGCACCTTCTTTTATATATGTGGAGAAATGTCCAACATATATCACTAATATAAAAAATAATAATAATACAAAATAGCATTATAGTATAGCACCTTTTGTATATGTGTGTTTGCTTTTAAATGCCTAAAGAAACTCAAAAAGGATTCAAAAATATCTATACCATACAAGATTGGGAACAGAGAAGTGGAAACAGGAATAGAAGCACTATTTGCCTTTTTATATCTTGATTTTGGAATTACATGAATGGTTTACCTAATTGCTAAAACAAATTTACTTTAAAAAGTAATTGGGGGATAGAGAGAGATTTGTCAAAAGACACAAAATTACATCTAGATGGAAGGAATAAATTCTAGTATCCTATACCACTGTAAGATGACTATGGTTAAAAAAATAATATATAATTTCAAACAGCTAGAAGGAAGATAGTGAATGTTTAAAACACAAAGAAATGATAAATTGTTTGAGATGATGAGTATGCTAGTCACCCTAATATGATCACTATATATTTATTGCAACATCACAATGTGCTCCATAAATATATACAATTATGTGTCAATTATAAAATTTTTTTCATTTAAGACAAAACAAAAAAATAATTTATTCCATATCTCTTGCTAAGTCTCTTATTCACACTAAGCCTCTCCAGCCCTTTCAGCCTTTTTTCTTATATAATAATTTCTGAATAGTTCATCATCCTGATTCCTTTTTCTCAGATCTCCTACAAACATTTCAATGATCCTTTTAAAATTCAGTTTCCAAAACAGAGCTCCTGATGAGATGTAGCCTGGATAGAATATAATATGATTGGTGCTCCCCTAATTCTGGATGGGAATCTCATTCATGTAGTCTAAGCTTTCAGTAGGTTGGTTGGTTTGTTTCTTTTTTGGATAGTCACATTATCAAGATCACATAAAATAATATGCTTAAATTATTTTCATATAAAGTGTTAAGTCCAAACTTTCCACAATCTGCCCTTCTAGCCCTATATCTGCTCCTTTCACCACCAATACCATCCACCCTGTACTGATTACCATTAATATTTTTAAACTTAATTGCAAAACAAAACAAATAAGTACTCTGTACTATCTTTGCAATAATTATATAAATCTAAAACTGCTCTAAAATAGAAGTCTTATTTTTTTTTTAAACCCACCCTGTCCTCAAAAGTTTATCTCATGGAAACTAACCCATCCTTCAGTATGGAAGATTGTTTTAAATATTAATTCCATTTTCCAAAGTACATGCTATTCACATATTTCCTAAATATAAATTTCATTTCTTTATTTTAGTTTTTTTATAGCAAACACAGAAACATCTGCTCCATAACCTCCAACTTCAACTACAATATTTTATAGACTAGATGAGGCCTAGAGATTATCTAATCATATAAACTCATTCACAGATGTGGAAACTGAAGCCAAAGGAGGTGAAGTAATTTCTGCAGGGGTCACATGGCTACTTGTAACAAAGCAGAATTAGACCACAGATGACCTGATTTCCAGGCTAGAAGTTTTTCTGGTCTTTTTGGAAGAAGGTGATTCAGTTGAAAACAAATTGGTTGAAAATCAAAATCAAAAGAGCCAAAAAGACAGACTGATCAGAAACAGGTATATTCAGCTAACAGTTTGGGACTTTTCCATCAGTGATGGGCACTTTGCCTTTAAAAAAAAAAGTCAAGACTAAAGAAACATCATTATCTAATTGTGTATTTAGATTGCCTGTGATTATTGGAATTCTAAATAATGATAAATGACATTTTCCTTTATTTCACATTCTATAATTAAAATAATATTTAAATTTTTAGTAAATATTTTGGCCCTATTGAACAACAAAAATTGTCCATTATGTCATTCCTGTTGAAATTCTTCCTCATATAAAGAATTTGTCAAAACTGCTCTAAAATAAATTTACAATAAAAATAGTTTTTTTTTAATAAAACTGGCTAAATGTAGCAAGTAGACATCAGTGGCAGTCATGGAAGATGACCTACTCAGATGTCCCTTCAAGAGAAACACAAGGGATAGACAACTTCCAACTTCCACACCCTAAAATGTACCACATTATTCACATAATCCACATTGCCCCTGGCCTGCTCCCAGCAATGACTGTTCAAGACAGAGATACTAGAAGAAATTCATCACTGCCTCATGAAAACTTTTTCTAATGGGCAACATTTGCTTGGGTATCCCCCACTAAGCCAGCCAAGAATTTTTCACAACTGTACTATTATCTGAATTATTCCCATTCAGTTTTTCCTTCACCTTTATCTTTTGCAAGTGTAAGACCAGCAGTGCAATATGAAGACTCTCTCTTCCTTTATCCTTTAAGGCATTTCCTCCAATAAATCTCTCATTCTATCTTGGTGTCTACTTCTTGACAGACCTAGTTAACAAAGCGTCATTAGAAGAAAAACTGTAAAATACATTAGTTTTATTAATAATATGTCTTAATAACTGCAACATTTATTGAGCCTTTCACCCAAAGATAATCGTCAACAATTTCCCTAATTATCACATATTGTTAGGCATAAATAAGTTAAAATACTCATTTATACACAACAAAGTGTGTTAGAAAAGTACATCTCCTTTTCCAATCTCTAATTCCCTACCACTGAAAGATCTACAAATGTAAAATGCCCTTACAAACACATACACAAAAGACCCAAAAAAATGTTTCACTGAATATTATAAAGCAGATAGTCTCTGCAAGGTGCTAAATGTGGCAAGAAGGTAGTGAAGAAAAGATACGAGGGCAACAAAAATTAAAAAGGGCTGAATTTGAGAGAAAGGCATGGGCTTGACCCCTCTATCACCTTGAATCTAAGGCGAACAGAGGATGAGGTTTGTGGAATGAAGTATCCCAAATGCTGAGAGATGTCTTAGTAGTTTAATAAGACACAAAAGTTTTAGTAAGAATCTTCCTTCATTATAGTGAAGAGCTCTTAGAAACATCTCTAAGACCACCCAAAGCAAGTGACTAAACTGAGCCAACTCTTAACTGCAGTATCACATAGCCAGAAGAACAAAACAAAAATGTCAACCACCATGGACATAGGACCAGACTCCTCCCCTACCTTCTAGATGTAGACAATTTCTGGATGAAATTTCTTGATGAAAGGGTGAGAAAGAAAAAAAATCCCAAGAAGTAACTTAAATTGAATGCTACATTGATTAGGTGTATTGTAGCTCCACAGAGTCATTCTGATTCAGGGAATTAAAGAATTGGAGCATTCCTTATACCTCAGAGTTACACAAAATTTAAGAAACAATAGAAAATGAGAGCTGGCAGATGTCAAGAAAGAGCAGGAAAGAAGAACAAACAATTAGAAATAAGAACTATTTTAAAAGAAACACACAAATAGATGCCATGAGAGCATAGTAAAAAAAAAAAAAAAAAACGGAGAATGGAAAGTTAAGGAAAAAAATCCTTTAGTCACTCAGAAAAAATGAAAAATATACTGGCATCAATCTTCTAAACAGAAATATTTTGTGACAGAAAACACTGAGAAACATTTTTAAGATACTCAATGAAAGAAAACATGAGCTAAGGATTTTGTGCTAGTCAAACTGCTATTCAAATATAAATGCTAGAGACAAAAAATGCACAAGAAGTGCACCTATGAGCTCTTCCTGAAGAAGGTACTAGAAAACAACCCAGCACAAGAGGATTGCAGAAGTTTCATGATAAGGTTGAAAAGTGAGCACTGAATACATTCAAGTAAAAACTAAGTAACAGGAATTAGGGTGAAAAAATAGTATATAAATTCCAAATCTTCTGACAATGTATAAATAACACAAATAAGAACAATGGAGATAGAGGAAAAAGAGTACATGAAAAATAAAACAGATATCAGGTATTAACTTCCAAGTGATACCTTTTAAGATATTCAATGACAGAAAATGTGAGTAAATAATCGAAACCAAATAATAGTAGTCTAAACCAAATAATAATAGTTTAAGCATGCTTAAAAGTACAAGGATTAAAATTAAGACAAAGCTATTTAATAAAATTGAGTAGTAGGGGGAAAAAGGAAAGCAGTAAGTATTTTTTTTTTTTTTTTGAGTTGGAGTCTCACTCTGTCGCCCAGACTAGAGTGCAGTGGCCGCTCCCGGCCACCACAGCCTCGACCTGCTGGGCTCCGGCGATCCTTCTGCCTCAGCCTTCCAAGTAGCCGGAATTACAGGCATGCGCTACCACGCCTGGCTGATTTTTTGATTTATTGTAGAGATGAGGTCTCGCTTCCCAGGCGGGTCTCGAACCCGTGGGCTCAGGCAATCCACTCACCTCAGCCTCCCAAAGTCGCGGGATTACAGACTGAGCCACCGAGCCCGGCTAGTATTTTTTAATGTGTTGATTATCATAGGAAATCAACAGACAAGATCTAAGGAAAGAGAAAAGACTAAGGCCATTATTTGTATATAAGTAACTATTAGGAGAAAAATGAAAAATATTCCTGAATGTTATCAAATATTAAGATAGTTTAAAGCTACTATGATTAAAACAGTGTGGTATAGATGGATAAATAGAATAGGGAAAAAGTATATATAGAGACTAAGGCATGCATCCACCACCTAGTTTTTTATGAAAGTGACATCTCCAATTACTAAGAAAAAAAAGATGAGCTATAATAAATTATGTTAGAACAACTGGACATAAATTTGGAGGAAAAAACCGGGTCAATATTTCACACCAGGAGAAATTCTAGATAAATCAAATTTTCAATGTAAAAACTAAAAGCATACTCAAAGAAACTATGGGGGGGAAATGAGTTTGTCTTACTACATTTGTGCTTCTATAATAAAATACCTGTGACTGAGTAAATTATAAAGAACATAAATTTGTTTTTCACAGTTCTGGATGCTAGAAAGTCCAAGATTAAGGGTTCTGGTAGATTCAGTATCTAGTAAAGTCTGACTCTCTCTGCTTCCAAGATGGCACCTTGAACACTGCATTCTCATATAACAGAAGACAGAGGGCAATAGGGAATGAATGCTGTGTCTTCACATGGCAGAAGAGAAGAAACCCACTCCCTCAAGTCCTTTTATAAAGGCCCTAATCCCTTCTATGAGGACTCTGCCTTCGTGACTTCATCACCTCCTAAAGGCACAACTATTTAATACTATTAAATTGACTATTAAGTTTCAGTGTATGGATATAGGGAGATACATTAAGTTCACAGCAGCTTTATAGCCTGAACTGAGAAAAACCTTATTAATAATTCAAAATCTAGAAGCTATGAGATTAAATTGATAACTCCAATTATGTAATTTTTCTTAAAACATTGTTGACACAAAAACAACATAAGCAAAATCAAAAGACATGATAATCTGAGAAAAGATATTTGCACTTCAGTGGCTTAATATGACAAGATTTCTTTCAAATTAAGAAAAAAGCAGACTAAAACATGATAGAAAAGTGGCACAATATATGACAGACATTTCATAGAAGAAATGAAAATGACACCTAAATGTTTAAAATAAAGCCCAAGCTCACTCTTACTAAGGAAAATGCAAATAAAAACTACAAGCTGCAATTTATCATTTATCAGACTGGCAAACATCCAAAATTCTGACAACACACTCTATCATCAAGGTTGGAAGAAATAACTGATAGGAATACAAAATAGGACAACCTATAGGAAAAAGAATTTGATAATTTCTGGGGGGAAAGTACTATCAATCTATCTAATATTCTCATTCTAGGAATCTACCCCAAAAATATTCTTGTAAAAATACAAAATGACTTATACAAAATATAATTTTCCTATGGCAAGATACAGAGCATACATAGTATTATAACTTTATGAATAAGAAAAGTAATCATTAATATATACATGAATTTGTCATATTTACAACACTAGATCAGTGTTTCTCAAACTTCAGTGTACATAAAAATCATCATTAGGACTTGATTCCCAAGGTTTCTTATTTAAAAGTTCTGATATGGAGCCTGAGAATCTTTATTTCTCACAAATTCTCAGGTAATATGTATATAGCTTTGCAGACCACACTTGGCTTCCAAACTGAAAACAATTAAACCTGCAAATATTCAAATTAATGTCATTATACACAGAGGACAGATTGTTTCAAATGACTTTTGTGTATTTTGAATGTACATTTTAAGTAGAATGAGTTCTAATTACAAACAAAACTTCAAATACATCTAAAACTTAATTCAGCAACTCTTAGTAATATTAGTATTTTTAATTTGAAACTAGTTAGTATGCATACAAATACATGCATACATTTATGCATAAAGATAAATCAAATAAATAATAAGGTTAATGTAGTTAATATCCTAAATTATCAGTATAAGAAAAAAGTATTTCAAGTTGAAGAAGCTAATTGAAAATTCTATGATGTCAAATTCAGATTGGAAATATCAGTATTATTCCATCATTTTATTTTGTTTTTCTTTTAAAAGTGTATTCTTTCTTACTATGGCTTCAAAGACCTAGAGAACAGTGACCACTCAAAAACAAGATCACCCCTTGTTCCCATACATATTGGCTTCTGAGTAGGATTTTCCACTAAAAGCAACCAGAGTTCTATGGTAAAATTCTGATTCCAGATTTGAGACAGAAAAATGCATAAAATGATCTGTGGCAAATTGTTATGGTGAAAAACAAGAAGGCTAATGGGACATGTCAGAAGTACCCAGCAGTAAATCCATTGACCAAATATGAGAATAATGAAAAGAATAGTGACTGTAATTAATTTATTATAAACCATAAGTTCATTTTTATCACTAGAATAACAAAACACAGACATGAATCTAGTTGGTTATTGTTATAAGAATTTAGAGCATTTTCTTACTTTGGAAATTGACAGTAGAAGCAAAGAAAATTAAACATTCATCCTCCCCTCTCTGTACCACAGAGTAACTAAGTGGTCTGACAATTAAGTTCGCAAACTCATTCTAGAAAAAGTGCTACATACCTCTTTGCAGAATATCACTATGTTCACCTTTGAAGTACTCCCCTTGGGAGTCACTGACACCAGTGCCTAGTCCACCCATCAAAGCAATTTTGAAACTCTTTTTCTGGCATTGTCACCAGAGTTGTCATCATGTAACACTTGATGTCCTGAATGTCATCAAAATGTCTTCCTTTCAATATTTCCTTTATCTTCAGGTAAAGAAAAAGTCATTGGGGGCCAGATCAGGTGAGTGGGGGGGGGTGTTTCAATACAGTTATTTATTCACTGGCTAAAAACTCCCTCACTGACAGTGCTGTGTGAGCTGATACATTGTCATGATACAAGAGCTCCTTTGGGACCATTTTTTGCACACACCATTCTCATGTCAAGATTTTCAGTTAAGATTTTTCCGTTTCTCTATTGATGTTTATTTGGTCTGCTATGCTTCTCACAGTCAGCAGACGATTTTGATGCACAATTCAACAAATTTTTCCAATGTTTTCATCAGTTCTGCCTGTTACAGGCAATCCTATCCTCTCTTCATAAGTGAAACTTTCTCACCCCTCAGAAAAACATTTGATCCATTTGTACACTGCTGTTTTCTTCATGGCATTATCTTCATAAACTTGGACTAACATGTCCCTGATTTCACTTTCACTTTTGCCAAGTTTAGCAAGAAATTTAATGTTTGTTCATTGCTCTAATTCAAGCTCCAACATTCTCATGATTGCTCACAAAAACATGCAGCAACAATAATTAACACAATTCAGCAAGAGATACCACCACCACACATTGACACAAAGACATCGGCAAGACACTGATATATTAAGGTTATGAAACCTTATCAAGTTATCTATACAGTGCTGCCAACATAAGTGCACACTAGGAAGTTCACCAACTTAGTTGTCAGACCCCATAAATAGCTATAATTGACCATCAAAAGTTCTTCTATGAAAAAAAATTCCACTTAATAAAAGTGGGGGGGAAAATAGAAAATTACCACTTTTCATCTTCTAATGAAACGATTCAGGCAGCTTTTATCAGTAGATGAAATTACTAGATGAAAAGTTGATAGGGAATAGTATCTCAAGAGAAACTTAGTGCTGGAACCCCAGAGATTTTTTAATACTGGATCTCAGGAGAAAAATTAAGTTATAATTAAGATAGTAATTTATATTGATCTAGAGAATATAGTGTCAGCACGTTAAAGGAAAGATAAAAATTTAAAGCAACATTTACACTTAAAGTAAATCATAGACATCTTATGATCTTACATTCAATTCATTGTCTTCATAGGTAGAGAGTGAGGGGAGGCTGCTGACTATTACTAGGACCAATGGGTAAAAATTATAGGGAGCCATTTTTTACCAAACCTGAACTACAATCTAAAAATGGGATTGGATGGATCATTTCAAGAGAGAATGAGCTCATTATTACTAGAGGTTATTTCACCAGAGGTTATTGTGCATCTTGCAAAGGGATTTCAAGCACCAGCTATGGCATAATTGATATAATTCATAAATTATAGAATAATGGAGGTGGGGCTCAAAGGCCATTCTTTCTATTTTTAATGTACATTATAATACTGTTACAGAAGTATAATGAAGGTACCCAGATTATCAGAAATTAATGTTTTCTATATATCTGAAAAAATTTCAACTCCCCAGTAATGGAATTTATAATTGGGAATTCAAATCTGGCCATTCTATGCATGAAATAAGAAGAATGGTTATATGGCCAGGCTCAGTGGCTCAGCCTGTAATCCCAGCACTTTGGGAGGCCAAGGTGAGTGGATTGCCTGAGCCCGTGGATTCGAGACCTGCCCAGGCAACTTGGTGAGACCTCGTCTCTACAATAAATCAAAAACTAGCCAGGCGTGGTTGTGCGTGCCTGTAGTTCCAGCTACTTGGAAGGCTGAGGCGGAAGGATCGCTGGAGCCCGGCAGGTTGAGGGTTGCAATGGCCGGGAGCGTGCCACTGCACTCCAGTCTGGGTGACAGAGTGAGACTCCAACTCAAAAAAAAAAAAAAAAAAGGAAGAATGGTTATAAATATTCACTACATGAATAAGTAATTAAGAACTCACAATGAAACAATAGATGCTGGTGTGGATTTGGTAAAAGGGAAATACTTATACACTGTTGGTAGAAAAATAAATTAGTACAACCACTATGGAAAACATTATGAAGATTTCTCAAAGAACTAAAAGTAGATCTACCATTCAATCCAGCAATCCCACTATTGGGTATCTACACAAAGGAAAAGAACTCATTACACAAAGAAGATACCTGAACTCATATGTTAATTGCAGCACAATTCACAACTGCAAAGATATGGAATCAGCCTAAGTGCCCATCAACCAACGAGTGGATAAAGAAAATGTGAGATACACGCACACACAGGCACGCACACACACAAGCCATGGAATATTACTCAAGTAATAAAAATAAGGTAATAATGTCTTTTGCAGTAACTTGAATTAAACTGGAGGTCATTAACCTAAGTGAAGTTACGCAAGGGTGAAAAACCAAATATGACATGCTTCAGTAGACGTGGGGGCTAAACTATGACTCCACAAAGGCATACAGAATGATGTAATGGATATCAGAGACTCAGAAGGGAGGAGATTTGGAGAGAAGTGAGGAATGAAAAATCATCTATCAAGTACAATATACTATTCAGGTGGCAGGTACACTATAAGCCCAGACGGCACCACTAAAAAATACTTGTACCCCTAAGGCTATTAAAACATTTTTTAAAATTTCAATTCACAATGTGAAATTTAGGAAGGAAAATGCAATTAATTCATCCATTCATTCATCAAATAGATTTTGAAAGTCAGCTCTGTCCCAGAAGTTGACAAATTTCCCTCTCTCATAGAGTTTTTATTCTAACTGGAGAAGACAGATAACAAATAATTTTTTAAAAATTAATGTCAGGTGGTAAGCACTATGAAGTAAATAATAAAGAAGATTAAGTGAACAGAGCGGAGAAGCTGCTAGTTTAGACTGGGTTTCTAGGAAAGCATTTCTCATAAAGTTACACTTCAGCAAAATTAGGCCTGAAAGACTGAGGGAGTGAACCATGTGGATATATCAGGAAAAGTGCTTCTGATATGTCCAGTAAGATAAAGTCTGAAAATTGACCATTGAATTTGGCACCTGAAAAACATTGGTGACCCTAATAACACCTGTTTCATGGAATGATGAAGATGAAAGCTTGATTACTTTGGGTTCATGAAAAAAAAAGAGAGGAAATGGTGACAATGGGTATGAAAAAATTTGGGAAAACTTACTGGGAAGCAGAGCAGAAAGCTGGATAGTACCTGGTTGTGGGAATATAGAGGATTGAAACAAGAAGTGACAGCAGGTGTCATAGTACACCTACTACAAGCCTAGGAGTGTTAAGAAATGTGGAAGTATATGATCTAGAAGTAAAAGTATAGATTTAAGAGAACTCAGGTTTAGAAACATGGAATATTTAAGGAAAACAGCCACTAGCTGACATTACTGTAGAGAAAGCAGTGTCCTTAGGTGACAATCTGGATTCATTAAGCAAAAAAAAAAAAAAAAAATCAAGGATAAGTCCAGAGAACAAATTGCATATAAGGGGGATGAGATGTAAGTTCTTGAAGACACAGTAGAAGGGTGGAGTGGAGAGAGGTGTGAGATAGGATCAGTTAGCAAAGTGCACAATCTAATGAAAGATTTCCTTAGGAATCTTGGTGTTTCAAGGTGAAGTTGTCAAGCAAGATAAAATGGGATTAATTACAATAAACTCTCAGAGGAAAAGCTTGATAAATGGAAATTATAAAGGTTTTCTATGGACCACTCTTTCAGTGATTAAAGTGGTGGGGGTGGGGGGCAGATAGCACAGTGAAGAATATGGGTGAAGAAACAAATTTTGCAAATCCAATATGAGAAGATCATTTTTTTGTAAGTATCTAAGCACACCACTAGGCTAGGTCAGGCCTAGCAGAGGATACTTTTGAGGGTAGAGACACTAGGCAACAAGTAGAGCAATCAACAGTGTTTCTCTACACTAGATATAGAGACACTGTAACCCTCACACATTGCTGGAATGTAAAATGGTACAACTACTTTGGAAAACTGTTTGACAGTTTCTGAAATGGTGTAATATAGAGTTGACGTCTGACACAGCAATTCTACTCCTAAAATTAAAAACATACATCTACGCAAAAACTTGTATATGAATATTCATAGCATTTATAATCATCAAAAATGAAAACAATCCAAATGTCTACTGATTAATGGAGAAGCAAAATGTGGTTTATTCACACAATGAACTATTCTTCTGTCACAACAGGAAATGAAGTACTAATATGGAATACAACATGGATGAACCTTGAAAATATTATGCTAAGTGAAAGAAGCCAGAAAGCAAATGTCACATATTTTATAATTCCATTTATATGAAATGTACAAAATAAGTGAATCTATAAGGGTAGAGAGTATATTCATGATTGCCAAGGGCTGAGGTAAGGGGAAAATGACTGTAGTGCATATGAAGTTTCTTTCTGAGTTGATAAAAATGTTCTAGCATTAGATAGTGGTAATAATTGCATAGGTCTGTAAATATATTAGAAACTAATTAATTGTACATTTAAAAAGGTGAATTTCATAGTCTATTAATTGTATCTCAGTAAAACTGTTACCAAAAAAAGATCAAAAGGATGTACTGCAGGTACGTAATTATTGAAATAATTAAAACTTTGTTTTTCAATCCAAAAATCCAAGAAAGGAGCACCAGGAAGCAGGGTAAGATGGCTGACTACAGGAGACTAATGCCAGTACCCCTCACAAAAATGGACCAAAATAATGAATAAGTAATTACATTTGGACTGGAGTATGTGAGGGAGAGTCCAGGAGTACAACAGGGGAGAAACAGAAACCCTGCAGACAAAGAGACTATTAGGGAGGGCTACATAGAGAAGAGATCAAAATTCCCTGCTTCTGCTACATGGTTTTCCCAGTTGGGATTATCTGGAAAAAAAGGAGGTACTACCCCCAGCAAGAAGAAGGAAATATGAGGTCCCAAGCACCCCCCATCAATGTGATGGATACTTGTAGTCTTTGCTGGTAGAGAATTATGCTGTCCCCACAGGGCCTTAGCCCAGTTTGGGAAACTGTCTGGTGCCCACATAGCTGTACTGCCCCAGAGAAAAGCCCACATTGTGCCTCTTCTTCACCCCTTCACAATACAATCTGCAAATGTGTGGAGCCATCTTGAAACTAGAGCCACAGCTAGAGGGTATCCTACTCCAGGAACCAGTAACCACTGCATCTTTTCATCTCTGAGGCCTCAGTGGTATTAAACCACCTTCATAATGCAAGTGCATCATTCCCACACAAAGTTGCTACAGCTCCCTACTCCTTGGGAAAAAGCTACCTAAGAGTAATCCTGTCTTCCACATCCTAGTGATTGTAGTACCCTGACCACAGCCTCTTGATGTCTAGGTTCAGTGACCTGTTACCAGAGCCCCTGAGACCCACTGCCCCCAAAGCAACAGGTGATCTTACACAGTAGAAAAGCCAAGCCTGAATCAGCCACATGCAGTCACCACACTCCCAGTCAGGCACACTGTTCCTAAGGGAGCCCTGCCCTAAGCTGGTGGATTGGTCCTTGCACACCCCAGTGCATTCATCAGTTGGGTATGCTGCTTTCAGGGAAGTCTTGCTTCATGCAAGCCAGCCAGGCCATCATGCAGCATCTGCACACTCACCAGTCTACCACACCAATTGCAAGGGGCCCACCTTAAGCCAGTGAATCAGCCCCAGTGCACAGCCAATGTGCTCAACAGCCAGGTACACTGCTTCCAAGGAATACTTACTCAAGGGTGGCAAATCAGCCCCTGTGTGCTGCCAGCACACTCACAAGCCAGGCACATGATTCTGGGGTGGGGCTCTACCCTGAGCCAGTGGACCTGTCCCACACTAACCACCCACACTAACTTCCAAGAGAACACTGCTAAAAGTCAGGATACCTAGTCACACATGTCACTAGCACGCTCACCAGCCAGGCAAGTCACTCCTAATGAAGTCCCCCAGCAAGTAGACCACTCCTCACATGCCAGTCACCAGTCAAGCATTCTGCTTTCAGAGGGGTCCTGCTCTGAGCCAGTAGACCAAGCTCTTTGCTCACTGGGTATATGGGTTGCTTTCAGGGAAGACCCATCCTAATTTGGCAGACCAGCCATACAAACTCTTGCAGTCCAGGCAACCAAGGTACTGCTAATGCTGATTAAAGCTGGAAAAAACTGCACAGAGGCTATGCTACTACATCCCCCAGAACCAAAGCCAAGGTATACCCTACCCACTGGATACTCTAAGACATATCTTCATGTGAAAATCTGTCTATAAAATACATAGGTCAGGTGTAGTGGCTCACACCTGTAATTCCAGCACTTTGAGAAGCCAAGGCTAGAGGATCACTTGATGCCAGGGATTTAAGACCAGTCTGGGCAACATAGCAAAACCCCATCTCTATGGAAAATAAAAAATACAAATACAAAAGGCACTCTGAAAAATTGGAAAATGCAACCATTTTACCAGATGCACAAATATCAACACAGGGACACACACACACACACACACACACACACACACACACACACACACACAAAGAAAGAAAAAGAAAAAGCAAGGAAACATAACAATACCAAAGGAGAACAAAAATTCTCTAGTAACTGGCCCCAAAGAAATAAATACTTATAAAATGCCTGAAGAAAAATTCAAAAGAATCAGCTTAAGGAAATTTAAGCTGAATACAAATTTTAAAAGAATACAGATAGATAATTCAACAAAATCAGAAAAACAATCCTTTGCCTGAATAAGATATTTGGCAAAGAGATAGATATCATAAAAAAAAAAAAACCAACAGAAATATTGGAGCTGAGGAAATCAATGAATGAAACAAAAAATTACAATAAGGAGCTTCAACAGTAGACTAGATTAAACCACAAAGAATTTATGAACTTGAAGATATATCTTTAGAAATATATTATAGTCGGTGGGAAAATGAGGGGGGAAGGAAAAGAATCAAAAAAATCTATGAGACTTATGGGACTCCATTAAATGAAAAAAATAATTTAAAAAGGAAGTTACACAGCAGGAGGAGGAATGGAGAAAGTCACTTAGAGTTTTTTAACAAAATAATAGCTGGAAAAATCTCATGCCTTGAAAGATTTATGGACATCCAGATCCATTAAGCTCAAAGGACTCCACATATAGGTCCAGCCTAAAGAAATCCTCTCTTAGGCACATTATATTTAAGTTGTTGAAAGTCAAAGACAAAGAGAAATGTCTAAAATTAGTAAAAGTGTCAAGTCACATATAAGGGAAGTCACATTAGACTATCAGCAGATTTCTTATCAGAAACCTTTCAGGCTAAGAAATGATGCAATTATATATTCAAAATGCTGAGAGGAAAAAAAACTGACATTCATGAATAATAGGCACAATAAACAAACCTTTAATAATGAAGAAAAAATAAAGTCTTTCCCAGACAACTAAAAGCTGAGGGAATTCATCACAAGACTGACTTTACAAGAAATGCTTAAGGGTATACTTCAACCAGAAGCAAAAAGGATGATAATTACAAACATGAAAGCATATGAAAGCATAAACCTCACTGGTAAAGGTAAATTTATAATAAATTTCAAATGCTGCATTACTATACTGGTGCTATATAATTTTTTAAAAATCTGTTATGAAGGTTAAAAACCAAAACAATCAATGGTAACTATATCTACAATAAGTTGTTAAGGAACACACTATATAAAAAGATCTAAATTAAGGCAACAAAATTATAAATTGAAGGAGAAGAAAAGTCTAGATTATTTGCATACAACAAAGTTATCAGCTTAAAATTGTCTATTATAACTATAAGATTTTTAAGTAAACCCAAGTAACCACAGAGAAAAAGATTATAATAGATAAACAAATTTACAAAAATAAGTCAAAGCTTATTACTGCAAAGAACAACCAAACCACAAAGGAAACAAAAAGAGAGGAAGAAAAAAATAAAGGCTCTACAAACAACCAGAAAACAACTTAAAATAATGGCAGGACTAAGTTCTTATATATCAATGATAACCTTGAAATAATTGGATTAAATTATCCATTTAAAAGACACACAGTAGCTGAATGGATTTTTAAAAAGACAAGGCACCAGCAATGTTTTTGACAGAATAAAAACCATGTAAGGACACAGTAAGAAGGTAACTATCTCCAAGCCAAGAGGAGAGCCCTCAGAATTATACCAGACTAAACGACACCCTAATTTTGAATTTTAAGGCTCCAAAACTATGAGAAAATGTGTTTCCATTATTTAAGCCCCTCTCTCCCTAAAAAAACAAAACCTAACTATGCGCTGCCTGCAAGAAACACTTTACCTATAACAACACATAGACTGAAAGTGAAGGAATGGAAAATAATATTCTGTGCAAATGGAACAAAAGAAAGCAGGAGTAACTATACTTAGATAAAATAGAATTTAAGTCAAAAAGTATAAAACAGACAAAGAAGATCACCTCTTTATGGTAATAAAGAGGTCAATTCAATGGGAAGATATATCAATTATAGATATGTATGCACAAAACACAGAAGAACTCAAATATATAAAGCAGCTATGTGTATATCTAAAGAGAGAGATAGAGTGAAATATAGTAATTGTAGGGGACTTCAACACCCCACTCTCAGTAATGTACAGATCATCCAGACAAAATAAATAAATAAACATTAGATTTAAACCACACACTAGACCAAATGAACCTAATAGACATTTATAGAATATTCCATCTAATATCTGTAGAATATACATTCTTCTCACAAGCACATGGAATATTCTCTAGGATAGAGCATGTGTTAGACCACAAAGAATGGCTTAGCAAGATTAAGAAGACTGAAATAGTTTCAAATATGTTTTTTGACCACAATGGTATAAAACCAGAAATCAGCAACAGGAAGACATTTAAAAATTTTTACAAATGAAAATTAAACAACATGCTCCTAAACAACAAATGGGTCAATGAAGAAATTAAAAGGGAAATTTAAAAATTTCTTGAGACTGGGATGGGCTCAGTGGCTCATGACTGTAATCCCAGCATTTAGGGTGGCTGAGGGAGTAAGATTGCTTGATCCCAGGAGTACAAGACAGCCGAGGCCAAATAGTGAGACCTTAACTCTGCAAAAAAAAAAAAAAAGAAGAATTTAGCTAGGCATGGTGGTGTGAGCCTATAGTCCCAGCTACTCAGAAAGCTGCAGTGAAAGGATCGTCTGATCCCAGGGAGTTGAGGCTGCCATGAGCTGTAATCATGCCACTGTACTCCAGCCTGGGTAACACAGCGAGACTCTAACTTAAAAAATAAAATAAAATGTTTTTTCTTGAGACAACTGCAGATGGAAGTAAAACATACAAAACCTCTGAGATTCAGCAAAATCAGTTCTAAGAGGCAAGTTTTTAGTAATGAATTCCTATATCAAAAAGACCACAAATAAATAATCTAATAATGCACCTCAAGGAACTAGAAAAACAGGAACAAACTCAACCCAAGATTAATAGAAGAAAGGAAATAATAAAGATCAAAGCAGATGTAAATGAAATAGAGATTAAAAATTACAAAAGATCAATGAAACAAAGAGTTGGTTTTTTAGAAAAATAAACAAAGTAGACAACCCTTAAGCTAGACTAAGAAAAAAATATTCAAATAAATAAAATGAGAGATGAAATAGAAAACATTACAACTGATATCACAGAAATACAATGGATCATAAGAGACTATTTTTTAAAGTAGGATTTATTAAGAGGACAGAAAGTCTCCCAGAGTGGAAGGGGACCCAAAGGGGTTGTCCAAGACTATTATTATGAGCCATTATACACCAACAAATTGGATAACCTATAAGAAATAGATAAATTTCTGTACATAGACAACCTACCAAAATTGAATAATAAACATGCAGAAAATCTGAAAATATAAATAACAAATGAGGAAATCGAATTAATAATAAAATACCTCTAACAAAAGAAAGTCCAGGACCTGATGTTTTCATAGCTAAATTCTACAAAACATTAAAGAGGAACAAATACCAATTATTTTCAAACTATTTAGGAAAATTGAAGAAGAGGGAATACTTTCAAACTCACTCCACAAAGCTAGCATTACCCTGATGTCAAAACCAAATAAGGGCGCAACAAAAAAGAAAACTACAGGTCATATCCCTGTTGAATGGAGACAAAAAAAAAAATCCTTAACAAAATACTGGCAAACTGAATTGGACAGATCACCCACTATGATAAGTTGAGATACATACCAGGGATGCAAGGAGGTCTCAAACATATGCAAATCAATGTGTAATATATACTATCAACAGAATGAAAGACCAAAACCATATGATCATTTCAGTAGGTGCAGAAAAGGGATTTGGCAAAATTTCTTAAAAAAAAAAATCTCAACAAATTAGATATAGAAGGTACTTATATAAAACAAACTCCATGTAAAACAGACCTACAGGTAACACCACACTAAATGAGAAAAAATTGAAAACATTTCCCCCTGGAATAAGACAAAGATTCTGACTTTCACCACTTCTATTTAACATAGTACTGGAAGTCTTAGTCAAAGCAATTAGGCAACAGAAAACAAAAAAGATATGCAAGTTGAAAAGTAGAAAGTCAAACTTTTTTTTTTTTTTTGAGTTGGAGTCTCACTCTGTCGCCCAGACTGGAGTGCAGTGGCCGCTCCCGGCCACCGCAGCCTCGACCTGCTGGGCTCCGGTGATCCTTCCTCCTCAGCATTCCAAGTAGCCAGAATTACAGGTGCACCCTACCACGCCTGGCTAATTTTTTTATTTATTTTAGAGATGCGGTCTCGCCTGCCCAGGCGGGTCTCGAACCCGCAGGCTCAGGCAATCCACTCACTTCAGCCTCCCAAAGGCACGGGATTACAGGCTGAGCCACCGAGCCCGGCTAAACTTTTTTTTTTTTTTTTTTTTTTACAGACATGACTGTATATATAGAAAACCCCAAGTCCTAGTTTTGATAGAAATTATTAAAACTAATTAGTAAAGTTGAAGAACATAAAATCAACATACAAAAATCAGAAGCATTTCTATATGCTAATATTGAATTATCTGAAGAAAAATCAAGAAAATAATCCCATTTGCAATAATGACCAAAATAAATAAAAAAATAAATTTTACCAAGGAGGTGAAAGATTTCTACTCTCAAAGCTAAAAAACATTAGTTAAAGAAATTAAAGGTGACACAAATAAATGCAAAGCTACTCCATGTTCGTGGATTAGAAGAGTCAATATTGATAAAATGTCAATACTGCCCAAAGTGATCCACAAATTCAATGCAATCCCTATTAAAATACCAATGATATTCTTTACACAAATAGAAAAAAAATCCTAAAATTTGTATAGAATCACAAAATACCCCAAACAGACAAAGCAATCTTGAGGGGAAAAAAACTGGAGACATTACGCCACCCGATTTCAAAATATACAACAAAGATATAGTAATCAAAAAATCATGGATCAGAAGAGACACCCCAGACATAAACCCATGCATCTACAGTCAACTGATTTTTGACAAAGGTGCCAAGAATACACAGTGGGAAAAGAACGGTCTCTTTAATAAATGGTGCTGGGGAAACTAAATATCCACTTGCAGAAGAATGAAATCGGACACCTTTTTATTCACCATATATAAAAATCAACTCAAAATGAATTAAAAATTTAAATGTAAGCCCTGAAACTTATAGTTTTATAAACCACTAGAAGAAAACATTGGGGAAATGCTCCAGGACATTGGGCTGGATGAGAATTTTTTTGGATCTGACTCCAAAAGCATAGACAACAAAATCAAAAATAGTCAAATGAAATTACATCAAACTAAAAAGTCTCTACACAGCAAAAGAAACAATCAACAAAGTGAAGCAACAGCCTATAAAATGGAAGAAAATATTTGCAACCTATATACATGAATATTTAATAAACTTAAACCACTTAATAGAAAATAAAAAGGACAAAAGACCTCAATAGACATTTTTCAAAAGAAGACATACAAATGGCCAATAGGTATATGAAAAAATGCTCAATATCACAAATCATCAGGGAAATGTAAACCAAATCCACAATGACATAGTTCCTTGCTCCAGTTAGAACATATTATCAAAAGGACAAAAGATAACAAGTGTTGACAAGCAAGTGGAGAAAAAGGAATCTTTACACATTGTTGGTGGAAATGTAACTTAGTACAGCCATTAAGGAAAGCAGTATGAAAGTTCCTCAAAAAGTTAAAAATAGAACTACGATATGATCTGGTAATTCCATTTCCTTTCATATCCAAAGGAAATGAAATCAATATGCTGAAAAGATATTTGCACTCCCATGTTTATTGTAACACTATTCACAATAGCCAAGGTAAAGAAACAATCTAAGTGTTCATCAATGAATGAATCAGTAAAGAAAATCTGATATTGTACACAATGAAATGCTACCTCCAGTTTTAAAAAGAATGAAATCCTATCCTTCACTACAACATGAATGAACCTGAAAGATATTATGCTACATGAAATAAATCAGGCACAGAAAGACAAATTCTGTGTGATTTCACTTACACGTGAAACCTGAAGAAGTGAACTCGTAGGAGTAGAAATTAGACCAGTGGTTACCAGAGACTGGGGAAGAAGGGGGAGGGGAATGGGGAGAAATTGATCAACAGGTATAAAGTTACAATTAGATAGGATAGATAAGTTCTGGTGTTCTGTTGCACAGTAGGGTGACTATAGTTAACAATAATGTATTGTATATTTCAAAATAACCAGAAAGGCGAATCTTGAATGTTCTCACTACAAAGAAATGATCAGTATTTGAGGTGGTGAGTATGCTAATTACCCTGATTTGATCATCATACAATGTATACATTTATTGAACCATCACATTGTACCTCATAAATATGTATGATTCTTGTGCATTATTTTTTTAAAGCAGTAGACATATATTAACTTTACTAATCATAGGAAGACTTAATGATAGGAATAGAAAAACAAGTTACTTATAAATTCATGATGTTTATTTGATAGGCTGGTGAGCTGGGGCCCCTAAGAGTGTCACAGTTCCCAGAGTTGTGCTGCCACCCAGGATCCACGAGGTGACCAGGAAGCAATGGCATCAGGATGGGAATGATACAGCAACTGTGAGATCCTCAGAAAGTGTTGCAGCTCTGAAAGTGTTACAGCTTTGTTGGCTTAAGGGGCCAGCAAGCTAGGCCCCAGAAGTGTTGGCTCAATGGGTCAGCAAACTGGGCCTCAAGAGGTGTCTGCTCTGCTGGGTTGGCAAGCCAAGCCCTGAGAGTGTTACTGGCTGGGTGGGCAGACAAGTCAGTCCCTGAAGAGTTCTCAGCTCTGCTCTGTAATCTTGTTCTCTGCTGGCAGCTCTTCTCTCTTATTGGTCTCACTTCTATTTCGTAGGCTGTCACTTCACTTTGTAGATTGTTTCCTTTGTTGTGTAGAAACTATTTAGTTTGACGTAATTTTATTTGTCTATTTTTGATTTTGTTGCCTGTGCTTTTGGAGTCAGATCCAAAAAATTCTTGTCCAGGCCAACGTGCTGGAGCATTTCTCCAATGTTTTCTTCTGGTAGTTTTTGAGTTTCAGATCTTACATTTAATTTTTTAAATTTATTTTGAGTTGATTTTTTATATATGGTGGAAAAACAATAAGGGTCCGGTTTTATTATTCTACATGTGGATATTCAATTTTCCCTGCACCATTTATCGAAGAGACTGTCTTTCCCCACTGTGTGTTCTTGGCACCTTTGTCAAAAATCAGTTGACTGTAGATGCATGGGTTTATATCTACCTATCACCACACACAAAAGTTAACTCTAAATGGACCAAAGACCTAAATGTAAAACCTCAAACTATAAGAACTTTAGAAAATGCAGGAGATATCCTGAGGGAAATTGGAACTGGCAATCAATTTCTGATCAAAACCCCAAGTACCCATGCCATAAGAGAGAAGATAGACAAGTGGGACCTTGTCAAACTAACAAGCTTCTGCAAAGCAAAAGAAACCATCAAGAGAGCAGGAAGACAGCCCACAGAATGAGAAAAAAAATTACCAACTGTGTATCTGACAAAGCTCTAACATCTAGGATCTACAAGGAACTCAAATGTGCCAAAAAAAGAAAAACCAAATAGCCTTATTAAAAAGTAGAATAAAATTATGAACCTCGCAGCAAGCTGGATGGATTTAGAGCCTATAATACTCAGTGGTCTATCACAGAAACAAAGAACTGAAGACCACATGTTCTCACTCATAAGTAGACCCTTAACAATTATCATAATGCTATAAGAAAGGGATTGGCAGTAGTGGAAAAATGTCAGGGGAGCGGGCACACTTCATCAGTAAGGGCACCTGATCTCAAACCAGGTGAAGTGGAGACCAAAGTGAAGCCCAAACTTTACCTGTACAATGACCATTTGTATACCCAACCCTGAATTGAACCCATCTTTAAAATCAAAAGTGGGCAAAATACTTGAATAGACACTTCTCAAAAGAAGACATACGAGCAGCCAACAGATGAAAAAATGCTCAGCCTCACTAATCATCAAAGAAATGCAAATTAAAACCACACTGAGATACTACCTAACTCCAATAAGGATGGCCATCATCAATAATTCAAAAAACAATAGATGCTGGAGAGGATGCAGGGAAAAGGGAACACTTCTACACTGTTGGTGAGAGTGTAAACTAGTATAACCTCTGTGAAAAACAGTGTGGCAATTCCTAAAAGATCTAAAAATCAACCTTCCATATGACCCAGTAAACTCCCTTCTGGTAATATACCCAGAGGAACTCAAATCACTCTATGAAAAGATACTTGCACATTCATGTTTATTGCAGTGTTATTCACAATAGCAAAAACATGGAACCAACCGTGCTGCCCATTGAAAGAGGACTGAATTTTTAAAATGTGGTATATATGCACAATGGAATATTACACAGCCATAAAGAAGGGCAAAATTATGAAATTTGCAGCAACTTGGATGGATTTAGAGTCTATAATACTCAGTGATCTATCACAGAAACAAGAAATTGAGTGCCACATGTTCTCACTCATAAGCAGATCCTGAACAATTATCATGATCCTACGGGTAGGGAGTGGCAGTAGTGGGAAAATTCCAGGGGTGAGGGAGGACACATTTCATCAATAGGGGTTCATGATCTCAGGCCAGGTGAAATGGGGACCAAGGTGGGGCCCAAACTTTGCCTGTACAATGACCACTTGTGTACTTAGCCCTGAATTGCATCCATCTTTAAAATAAAAATTTAAAAATTAATTAATTAATTTTAAAATGTAGAGCCATAAAGGATACAGCTAGAAATAAGCAGTTAAAAGGATAGATACAAGTATATGGGAAAATGAATACAAAGAAAAATGGCTTTGTCTTGTCCATCCTTCTGTACCCTTCATATAACCCTGAGACTATTTTGTACATAGTGCATGCTTAATAAACGTGTGTTGAATAAATAAATGTAGACATATATAAAATAATTTTGAAGTCTCTATATAATTCAGTAGTTGAGTTACTTAAAAATACAAGATAAAAATAAGTTTTTTCTCTGATTTAGGAAAGCAAAGATACAAAGGAAATCAATCTATACTAACAGACTCATGCTATCCAAATACTAGAAATATATAAGAGAAATTCTTCATATACGATTTAAAACTATTTTAATTATGATTATGTTAATTTAGTTACATATTTTTTTCCATTAAAAAGTAAAAGTCATAGCCTGAGGTAGATGATAGCAGTATATATGACTAACACAAAAGAATTAGCTTCTAAGAGATAGCTATAGAAAGAAGTATGCTGCCTCCAGGGTGTCTAATCAACCAGATATCTCAGGCTAGACTTTCCAAATACCTACTTAGAAATTGACTTTTTTTTCCACATTGGTTCCTATGGTTTTAATTAAGCTAAAGATTGTATCAATGTTTATACTTGATATAAACTATTCCATTTCCAGCTGCTTTCTAGATTTTTAAATAGCATGTGCATCAAGGGTAGAAGACACTAAAGGTTATGTATCATTTCATGCAGTGAAGAAGTTTAACACCCGTAATAAGAGATAATAGGAAAATGGGAGGAGTGGGAGATTTAATACAAAATATAGACCTGAAAACTTGTCATTTTTCTAAAGTACCTTCTTCACATTTGACTAAATGTATGAAATAATTCAAACATAGTAATTTTATGTAAGCATTATCAATTAATTAACAGACATGTGAACATATACCATACAGAATACAAAGAAATACAAGAAATGATCGATTTATAACACTATGATTTACAACTAACAAATCATACAACTTACATCAGTGTAAGTAATTTGATTTAGCATTTTCTGAACGTCTTATATAGGTTAGAAATGAAAACAAAAATGCATAAGTTATTCCCTCTTCATGAATTTTATAAACTAGTGATTATTTTCTCCCTTATTCCAAGATAAGACTAGACTGAAATTGCTGATTGAGTTGAAGAGAAGTTAAGCAATTATGTAACAAGTCAACTTTGGGGGTTAGGAAATCCCCTTCATGATATTTCTGAAGAGAGGAAATGGGAGAAGCATAAGGCTCTGTGGCCTAAAAAAGTTAAGACAATGGAGAAATGCAATGCATAATGGGCAATTGGGTTAACTCTAACAAAGACTGGTATTATAATCATTCATAATAATAGCATTAATTAATGTTAATTTTGTTACATGTGATAATGGTATTTTGATTACATAGTAAAATGTTCTTATTATGGTATATTTGGGGCAGAATATCATTATGTTATTTATAATAATTATTTCAGAGAGAAAAGAGAAGTGAAATGGTATCTGATACTTTTGCATATGTCAAACATTTGTCTGGTGTAAAGCTTCAATCCATAAAACTGGATAGATTTGTCTCTATATCCCTATGCTATATGTACCTATCTTCTGAGAACCACAGTGGCAGGCTGGAATTACTGTTTAGCGAGGAATTAAATACATTCTTAGGCTTTCATCTACAGTGAATGGGACATATTATATAGATGCAATCCCCTTTTTCTTTCATTTACAATATTAGTTTTTAAGATGAAGTTGATCACACATTTTTTGTGTGATTTGTCCTGAAGTCACTACTGAGATACTTAATAGCTATTTTGCCTTATTGAGAAGGTACAAAGAATAGCTTTTTATTATTTTTTTTACCATCTTTAATTTTTTTATTTTAAATTGTGGGGTATAATTTAGGGTTAAGTATACAAATATTCATTGTGCAGGTACCCTTGTTGATGAAGTGTGATCCCCCCCCCTTCCCCAGGCAGTTTCCCACTACTGCCAATCCCACCTCCTACCTTATGTGCAGTCTAAAACAACCACCTGGAATAAGATTGAATCAATATAGTATATTAATTTGGAAATAATGACTTTTTTGTCATTTTGCAACATCCTATTCTTGAACATGGTATGGCTCTCCCCGTTTATGTTTTCCTTTAATGTCTTTTGTATCTTTTATAATTCTCTACAAAATGGCCTTACACTTAATTTGTTAAATTTATCTCTAGGCATATTATTCTTTTGTTGTTGTATTACTTGTATACAAAATAATTTTTATTTTTTAGTTTTCTGCTTGATGCCAACATCTAAATATTGATTTATATATGTATGCAACTCTGTATGTGCCTCCAATGTACTATGTCGATCGTATTCCAGGGAACCTTGCTAACCATATAAGAATCTTCAGATCCTTTATGGTTTCTACACAAATAGTCATATAATCTGTGAATCCATCAAGTCTTACTGCACTGGATAAAACCTTTAATGTAATGTTAAATAAAGTGGTAAGAGCAGGATTCTTTTTATGGTTTGTAATTTTAGACAGAAAGTACATGAAATACATGAAATAAACACATTATGATTTATTGTTTGTATTTTATTTTTAGATACTCATTACAAGTTAATGAAGTTACCTTTTAATTTACTTTTAGAACTTGTATCATAAATTAGTTACATGTCATTAACTATATATTTCTTCTTTAATCTACTACTATATACCAATCACGCATTCCTTCAACTTGGACAAGTTGCGTTATTTCTGTTATACCTTACTGAATTTTTTTTAAAGATGTAGGTTAAAATTCAGGATTAGATACACAAGTGATCATCATACAAGTAAAGTTTGGACCTGCCTTTGGTCCCCACTTTGCCTGCTTTGAGATCAGGTACCCTTATTAGTGTTACTCCCCTCTCTCCCCTGGCAGTTTCTGGCTACTGCCAATCTCTTTCTTATAGTATAATGGTAAATGTTCAGGATCTGCTTATGAGTGAGAACATATGATTTTCAGTTCTTCGTCTCTGTGATAAATCACTGAGTGTTATATACTCTAAATCCATCCAAGTTGTTGCGAAGTTTTGTTCTTCTTTACGGCTGTGTAAAATTGTGTAAATGTGCCACATTTTTCTTTTATCCAGTCCAGTTTCGATGAGCAGCATGGTTAGTTCCATGTTTTGGCTATTATAAATAGTGCTGCAATAAACATGCATGTGCAGGTATCTTTATCATAGAGTGATTTAAGCTCCTCTAGGTATATTCCCAGAAGGAAGATTGCTAGATTGCATGGAAGGTTAATTTGTAATTATTTTAGGAATCACCACATTGTTTTCTATACAGGTTGAACTAGTTTGCATTCTCACTAACAGTGTAGAAGCGTTCCCTTTTCTCCACATCCTTGCCAGATTCTGTTTTTTGTTTTATTAATGACGGCCATTCTTACTGGAGTTAGAAGGTATCTCAATGTGGTTTTGATTTGCATTTCTCTAATCATGCGTGTGTCTGTTGGGTGCTCGTATGTCTTCTTTTGAGAAGTGTCTATTCACGTTTTTGGCTTACTTTTTAATGAGACTGTTTGTTTTTTTCTTTTCTTTTCTTTTCTTTTTTTTTTTTTTTTTGAGTTGTAGTCTCACTCGGTCGCCCAGACTGGAGTGCAGTGGCCACTCCCAGCCACTGCAGCCTCGCCTGCTGGGCTCCAGCGATCCTTCCGCCTCAGCCTTCCGAGTAGCAGGAATTACAGGCACATGCTACCACGCCCGGTTGATTTTTTGATTTGTTTTTTCTTTTCAACATGTTGGAGTGCCTTGTAGATCCTGGATATTGGGCCTTTGTGGATATTGGGCCTTTGCCAGATATACAGTTGGAAAATGTTTTTCCCCATTCTGTTGGCTGTCTTCTCACTCTCTTGATGATTTATTTTGCTTTGCAGAAGCTCTTCAGTTTGATGTGGTCCCACTTGTCTATCTTATCTCTCATGGCAAAGGCTTTTGGGTTTTGATCAGGCATTGGTTGCCAATTCCAGTTTCCGTAAGGGTGTCTCCTGCATTTTCTAACGTTCTTAAATTTTGGGGTTTCACATTTAGGTATTTGATCCATTCAGAGTTGATTTTTGTTTATGGTGATAGGTAGGGGTCCTGTTTCATGCTTCTGCATGTGATCAGCCAGTTTTCCCAGCACCATTTACTGAATAGGTTCTCCTCTCCCCAGTGGTTCTTGTTGGATATTTTGTCAAAGATGAGTTTGTTGAGAAATTGAGATTTTGCTTCTGGAATCTCTATCCTGTTCCATTTGCCTATATGCCTGTACTTGTACCAATACGGAGCTGTTTTGATTATTTGTGGCCTTATCATAAAGTGTAAAGTCTAGAAGTATGAGACCTCCCACATTGTTTCTTTTGCTAAGGATTATTTGGCTATTTGTGGTCATTTATGTTTCCAAATTAATTTCTGTATTGTTATTTCCAGGTCTGAGAAGAATGATGTTGGTAATTTAATAGGTATAGCTTTGAATCTGTAGATTGCCTTTGGTAGAATGGACATCTTAACAATGTTGATTCTTCCAATCCATGAGCATGGAATATTTTTCCATTTGTTTGTTTCATCTTTGACCTCTATGAGCAGTATCTTGTAGTTTTGGTTGTAAAGGCCTTTCACTTCTCTGGTTCAGGAAGATGCCAAGGTATTTCAATTTTTTGTGTGGCTATTGTGAATAGGATTGAGCTTTTTATCATAGATGTTTATCATAGGTGGCTTTTACTATTTTGCAGTATGTTCCCTCTATGTCTAGATGTTTGAGGGTTTTATCAAGAAGGAATGCAGAATTTTATCAAAAGCTTTTTCTGCATCTAATGATATAATCATGTGGTTCTTGTTTTTACATCTGTTGATGTGTTTAATTACATTTATGGCCTTGTGGATGTTGAACCAGTCCTGCATCCTGGAGATGATCCCTACTTGATCATGGTGGATGATTTTTAAGATGTGTTATTGGATCTGATTTGCTAGAATCTTGTTGAGAATTTTTGCACCTATGTTCAGCAGGGATATTGGTTTGTAGTTCTTTTTTTTTTTTTTTTTTTTTTTTTTTTTTTTTGCTGGATCTTTACTTGGTTTGGGTATCAGTGTGATGTTAGTTTCACAAAATGATTTGGGGAGAGTTTCATCTTTCTTGATTGCCTGGAATACTTTCAATAGGATTGATATTAGCTCCTCCTGGTATGTTTTATAGAATTCTGCTCTGGTATATGGCTTTTTTTTTGGTAGGTAGTTTTTGTATGACAGAGTCAATTTCCTGGGTTCTTATTGGTCTATTTAGGATCCCAATTTATTCTTGTTTCAACCTTGGGAGATTGTGTGATATTAGAAAGTCCTCCATTTCATTTAGGTTATTGAGTTTGTTTCCATACAGATGTGCATAGTAATCTCTGATAATCTTTTGTATTTCTTCTGGGTCAGTTGTGACTTGATCTTTTGCATTTCTGATTGTGTTTATTTGGGCTTTTTCTTGGTCATTCTGGTGAGGGGTCCATCAATCTCATTTATCCTTTCAAAGAACCAACTTTTTTGTTTTGTTGGTTTTTTCCTATGGTATTTCTGTCTTCTGTGTCCCATATTTGAGTTTTTACTTTGGTGGTCTGTATTCTTCTGCTGAATTAGAGTTTTGGTGGTTTTGCCTTTCCAGCTCCCTTTGTTAGGCTGTCAGCTTGTTCTCTTTCTATTTTCTTGATGTGTGTTCATAGAGATATAAGCTCCCCTCTTAGTACTATTTTCATGGCGTCCCAGACATTTGGGTAAGATGTTTCTTTATTTTCATTTATTTCCAGGAATCTTTCAATTTCTGTGTTGACCAAGGAGTAGCTCAGCATCTTGCTGTTTGGTGTCCATGTCTTTGTGGGTTTGGGGGGAATTGTGTTGGTGGTGATATTTATTTTTATTCCACTGTGGTCTGAAAAGGTGCATGGCAGTATTTCAACCTTGTGAAATTTGTTTATGCTTTGATTATGGCCAAGGATGTGGTCAATCTTGGAGTACGTTCCACGTGGTAATGAGTAGATTGTACATTCTGTGGTAGTTGGGTAGAGTGTTCTGTAGGTATCTACTAAGTCCATTTGGTCAACCGTCAAGTTGAGGTTCTGAATTTCTGTTAGGTTTTTGTGCCCCAGTGATCAATCTAGGGTGGTTAGAGGGGCATTTAAGTCCTCAGCTATACTAGTGTTAGAGTCAATATAGTTTTTTGTTTACTTAGTAGTTGCTTTATAAACACTGGTGCTCCTGTGTTGGGTGCATATATGTTTAGGATGGACATTTCTTGCTGAAGGATCGAACTCTTTATCATTATGTAGTGTCCTTTTGCATCTTTTTAAACTTTTGATAGCTTAAGCATTATTTTATCTGCTATTAACATCATGACTCCTGCCCTCTTTTGTGATCTGTTTGCCTGAAATTTTGTTTTCCATCCTCTAAATTTGACTCTGTGGGCATCCCTTGTGAGATGAGCTTCCTGGAGGCAGCAAATTACTGAGTCATGTGTTTCTATCCAGTTTGCCATTCTGTGTCTTTTCAGTGGTGCATTTAGTCCATTCGCATTCAGGCTGATTATTGAAATGTGAGACTTTGTCCCTGACATAATGCTCTTATAATGCTGTTTTGTTTTAATTTAGCTTTTGTTTTCATAAGTGTGTGTGTTCATTTTTGCAGATATACTGTGAATTCTGCTGCTTCTGTGTTTGTGATCTTGTAAAGTATATGGTCTTTCTTTTGTTTCTGTTTTCTACTGTGCACAGCACCTTTTTAAGCATCTCCTATAGAGTTGGACTGGAAGCAGCATATTCCCTTAGGAATTGAATGTCTGGGAAGAATTTTAATTCTCCATTGCTAATGAAGTTTGACTTGGCTGGATAGAAAATTCTTGGTTGAAATTGTTTATCTTTTGATCAAATTCCTTCTGTCCGTAGTGTCTGCAGCAATTATGATTGGTCTCCCCAAGTAGGTAGTCTGACCTTTTTCCCTTGTTGTATTTAGAATATATATTTTTATACTTATTTCATGTAGGTGAATTTACTGTGTGTCTAAGGGTTGGTCTTCTCATAAGATGTCTTGCAGGGGTTCTGCAGATCTCCGGTGCTCATATAGTCATCTCTCTGACCAGATGAGAGAAGTTTTCTTAAATGACCTCATGAAATGTTTCTTCCAAGGTGTTTTCTGTTTCTATCTCAGGTATTCCAATCAGACATAGATTTGGTTTCTTGATAAAATTGTACATCTCTTGGAGGGTTTCCTCTTTCTTCTTAAGTTTTTTTTCCATATATTTAATAGATTGGGTTGGTTCCATACTTTGGTCTTCCAACTCTGAGATTCTTTCTTCTGCTTGGTCAATTCTGCTTTTCATACTTGTCAGTTTGTTATTTATTTCTTGGATGGAGTTATTTATTTCTGCTATTTGTAAGTATGCCTTCTTGAGCCTGTCTAGCTCTGTTGCTATTTCATTTTGTTTTCGCCCTTGCATTTCTTAATTTTTATTCATTCTATCCAATGATTCTCTGATCTCCATAAGTACATACTGGGTACTATTGTTCTGAGAGATAACCGTTGTTTGTGCTCCAGTAGCTGTTCTGTCTAGCACTGACTCTTTGATGGGACTCTGATGGTAACCAGCAGTTTTTCATTGGTTTTTCTTTATTTGTAGCAGTTCTCTTACCTTTCTCTTTAAATCTGTTGCTCAGTGGAAAGTGGAGAAGCAGTCGCTTCTGATATTTGCTCTACCTTTTGTCCTTCCTTGAGCCAGGGTTCCAGGTTTGTTCAATTATGAAGTAGGGTTGGGAGTGGGGTGTTGTGCTATCTCTTTACAATTTTAAGCACTGACTAGGGGGTTGGGGTGTCTGCAAGGATTCTGAACCTATTGTCAGGTCATAATGTTTGCTATCTGATGAATGGGTCAGCTGGGACTTGCTCTCTGACTGTGCACAATATAACCTTACAGTATGCTTGCATAGTCCCTGAGCCTAAGACAGGGTATATGAGGGAAAAGAAAGAAAAGAGAGAAAGGAGGAGAAAAAGACATTTTTTAAAAGAGAGAAAGACAAATAGAAAAAAAGAAAAACCAACCAACAAACAAAGCAACTAAACAAGATAATCAAACAAACCAATACCCCCTCCAAAAAAAAAGTTAATAAAGTATTCTCCGTTTTAGCATGTCTCTTTGGGATGGGTTCTGGGTTGCAGGGCTGTTATTTCAGGTTCCCTATTCACTGTTGGAACTTTAGATGTTAGAATCTTCACCCCCTGCTGCTTTGCAATTGGTAGCCTCATGTGCCTGTGTGAGGGAAGGGGGCTGAAATAACTTGATACAGTGTCACTCAGGATTTCAACCCCTTCCTTCCTCTCCCAATTTCATCACAGCTCCCAGGGCATCCAATTCATGGCAGGGGAATGGGGCCTCCTGTGTCTGCTCTGCCCACCTGCTCCCTTTCATTTGTTGCTGGGGGTTGGGGGGCGGCAGGTGTAGTCAGTTAGGCACTCACCAGCCTCTTTCTCAGGAGTTCTGTCTGCATTTATAACCCAGCAGCTGGTTCGGGGTGGAGGTGGATCATCTGGGGTTCCACATCTGCCATTATCTGCCAGAACTTGTGCACTGGGGGCAAATGTTCTCTGAGGTCACAGAGAGCGGCCTCAACACACACCCAGATAGCACCTGGTCTCAGGTTGCAGTTCTGCTATTCCACAGAGGCTGCCCTGGAGCACTTCTCTGCCCAGGCATTAGAGACTCTGGTTAGTTTCTCTGCTGGCTGCTGTTCCTGTCACTACTTGGGGTTGATAGCTCTCTCTCCAGCAGTTACCACAGTGTCCAGATCTCCAGTGGCAAGGCTCTGGAGTCCAGTTCAGGCTCGTGGTGGCTTCTCCTGACTGTTTCCATGGGACTCTGCCTCAGGCTCCCTCACTGCACTCCCTCTGCGGCCCTTGCTGCCAACTTTCAGCCCGGTGCTGTGGCGTTGGGGTTGGCAATCACTCCAGCCCTTTCTTCCTGGGAAAAGCTCTGCTGATTTTAGAAAATAGAGCTCAGCTTCCATGCCCCAGGAAGTGCTAGGGTCCAAGCAGAGCAGCTGCGTCAACCGCGGATTCACCATGAGGGCCCTGACCACTTGCTCTGAGACCCCACTCAGCCTCTCATACTCCCACTTACACACAGAAGCGCACGCAGAACTGTCCATACAGTCACTCACACACACACACAGAGACTCACACAGTCTGACCGGTTATGCCGCCATCTTCCTGGAAAGTCACCGTGCTGAATTTGATTCGCTAATATTGTATTTAGGATTTTTGTATGAATGTCATGCATAAGATTCATCTAATATTCCTTTTTCATATTATCATTATCCAATTTTGTTTTCAAAGTTATACCACCAAATGAGATGAAGAATGTTTCCTTTTTATACTATATAATGGTTGTAAGATTGAAATTTTCTGTTTTTGGTATGCTTTTAGAGAATCTGCCAATAAAAGCCACTGTCTATGTGTGTATAATTTTTGACTACTGATTCAAATTTATAATGTGTTAGCTGTTTCCTACACAGTATCAGATGTAATATTTTTATTTTCCAATGTTGAGTACTTTCTAATTTCTCTTATAATCCCCCCTTTTACTAAAAAGTTAGTTTAAAATGCTTTTAAACTACTAAATACACGTTATCTTTTTTGTTACTGACTTCTAATTCAACTACACTATGGTCAGAGAATGTGGTCTCCATGATACCAGTTCTCTGAAACTTGGCTTTATGAAATGACACACTGTATTCTTTTTTTTTAAAGTTCTATGAGTGCTTGAAAAGAATGTGTATTCTCCTGCAGCGAGCAACAATGTTCTACATATGTTCCTTAAATTAAGCTTGCTAATTTTATTGTTTTAAATATTCAAGTTCCTTAATTGTATTTTTATTTACTTACGTAACAAATGTTGAGATGTGTGTTAAAATCTGTAACTAGAATTGTAAATTTATCTATTTTCCCTTGTAATTCTATTGGTTTTTACTTTGTATAATTTGAAACTATGCTGAGGAGGCATACCACTTGCAATTATATATTCTTGGTAAATTAAACTCTTAAAACTCTCGCTACTACAGTAATGTTTCTTTCTGAAAATTCATTTTATCTGATTTTTTTTTTTTTTTTTTTGAGTTGGCGTCTCACTCAGTCGCCCAGACTGGAGTGTGGTGGCCTCTCCTGGCCACCGCAGCCTCGACCTGCTGGGCTCCGGCGATCCTTCCGCCTCAGCCTTCCGAGTAGCCAGAATTACAGGCGTGCACTACCACGGCCGGCTGATTTTTTGATTTATTGTAAAGATGAGGTCTCGTCTACGCCAGCCTTCTTTCTCTCAGTTGTCTTTTACTCCCTTTCCCACCTCTTATTTTTTTTAAATTTTGTCCTTTCTGGACCTCTATATTTAAGATATACATATTATAAGAACATATATCGATATTTTTTCAATCAAATCACTTTGTTTATACATGCGTTTTTGAATTGACAAATAAAATTGCATATATTTATGCTGTACAACATAATGCTTTGAGTAAGTCAAGCTAATTAACATATGTATTACCTCACAAACTTTTTTTTTTGTGAGGAGACTTAAAATCAACTATGTTTGCCATTTCCAACCATAGAATACATTGTTATTTTTTTTTTTTTTTTTTTTTTT
>NW_007252951.1:240300-298919 GCF_000164805.1 Carlito syrichta | reverse complement strand
CGGGCTCAGGCAATCCACTCACCTCAGCCTCCCAAAGGCGCGGGATTACAGGCTGAGCCACCGAGCCCGGCTAGAATACATTGTTATTAACTACAGTCACTATATTGTGCAACAAACCTCTTGAACTCATTCCTCTTCTCTAATTAAAATTTTGTTTCCTTTGACCAACATCTCTTCAATTCTACCCCCAGCCCCAGCCCTGGTAACCACTGTACTGCTCTCTGCCTCTGTGTGTTCAACATTTTTAGATTCCATATGTAGGTGGGATCATAGGGTATTTGTCTTTTTGTCCATAGCTAAACTCATTTAACATAGTGTCCTCCAGGTTCATCAATATTGTCCAAAATAGCAGAATTTTCTTCTTTTATAAGGCTTAATAATATTCCTTTCTTTTTATATACCATATTTTCTTTATTCGTTTATCTGTTGATGGACACTTAGGCTAATTCCATAACTTGGCTATTGTGTATAATGCTGCGATGAACATGGGAGCTCAGATATCTCTTTGATGTACTGATTTCATTTCCTTTGGATATATATGTTACAGTAGTGAGCTTGCTGAATCATATGATAGTTCTAATTATTATTATTATTATTATCATCATCATTTCTAGGAACCTCCATGCTATTTCCCATAATGGCTGTACTAATTTACACTTCCATCAGCAGTGTGCAAGGGTTCTCTTTTCTCCACATCCTCTCCAATCTTTTATCATGTGAGATGATATCTCACTGTGGTATTAATTTGCATTTTCCTGATGATCATTGATGTTGAGCATCTCTTCATATACAGTACTTGTTGGCCGTGTCATGGCTTCTGAGAACTATCTATTCAGATCCTTTGCCCATTTTTTAATTAATTTGTTTTCTTGCTATTGAAGTGAGTTATTTATATATTTTGGATACTAGCCCTTTATTTGATGTATAATTTGCAAATATATTTTCCCATCAACAAAGATTGTCTTTTCATTTAGCTTGTTTTCATTGCTGTGCAGAAGTTTTTTGTTTTGATCTGATCACATTTGTCTATTTTTTTGTGTTGTTGTTGCTTGCCCTTTGCAGGTCATATTTTTTAAAAAATCGTGCCCAGACCAATTGCACTGAGTTTTTTCACTATGTTTTCCTCTAGCAATTTTGCAGTTTCAGGTCTTACATTTAAGTCTTCAATCTATTTTGAGTTTCTTTTATATTCAGTGTCAGGTAAAGATCAAATTTCTTGTGGAATTCTAGTGCATGTGGATAACCAGCTTTCCTAGCACTATTTATTGAAGAGACTGTCCTTTCCCTGTTCTGCAATCTTGGCATCATTTTAAAACTCAATTAACCATAAATACATGGTTTTAATTCTGGGCCCTTTATCTTGTTTCATTGGTCTATGTGTCTTTTTATGCCAGTATTATGCTATTTGATAAATCTATTTTAACTGAACTGTTCAATCCATTCAAATTGATTGTGATTAATGATATGTATTGCTGTATTTTAAATATTCCAATTTGTTCATTTTATGTGGCTTTACAATAATCAATTTTCCCCTTTCTTGCCTTCTCTAGGCTTGATGGACTATTTCCCCTTATTGCATCTTTTTTCCTTTTCCTGCTTTGAAAGTTATGTGGTCTATAGTAGATTTCATAACGATTTTATATGCATATTTAAAGTTTAAAGATAATCAGCATTTTTACTCTCCCGAGTAATACAAGGACTCCAACCACCTAACCTTCCACTTACATGGCATTGTTCTTGACATTGTCTTGCTGCTAATTTCCTTTTTATCTCTCAGCTCCAAGTGTCCTCTTCTCTGTGCGGGAACTCTGCAGATTGTCTTTCGCAGACTCCCTTGCCCACTGACTTTCTTCTGTATTTTGTTGGAAGGCCACAAGAGGGTGAAAACTGAGAAGAGTGGAGAAAATCATTCCTTCCATTTGTTCCAGTTCCTGCCAGCATTACTCATCAATAGGTTCATTGGTCCAGTTCTCAGCTCTTTTCAGAGTCCCACATCAGCTCTGGCAAGTTCCCTCAGAGCATCTAGCAGCCTCCATTGTCACCTCCTTTAAGAAGTCCAAGTAGTAGTTTCCTGCAAATGGGAAAATTAAGACGAGTGAAAAAAGAAAAAAAAAAAAAAAAAAAGCAAGACGGGCACCAAACCAAATGTAATGTTATAGTGCCATCTGGTGGATATTTATAGTATAGCACTGATCTCAAGCTTCGGTGAATAAAATCACCAAAGATACTGTTTTTCCAACTATAAAAAACAAAAAACATGTTCGTTATAATCTAGTTTTCTCCAGTTCAGCTTAGCGACATTTTAATTTTCCCAAGTCTATGGACCTTATATATCTCTTTATAGAAATTAGTGGCCCTCATCTGTTTCTCAGAATTATTTTTTCCAATTCATAATATCATTTTTCTAGTTGTGTCTTGCAGATTTCTACCTTTTTACGTTAAATTTTTCAATTTATCAAAAAATAAAAACTACACTTTTAACAACCTCGCCTAGTAAACTAACTGTTTTTGGCGAGGTAATATAATTAGTCCTGATATAATCATAGTTCTTCCATGAAATTTTCAAATTTTTTTAAAAATTTCCCTTGTTTAATATAACTAGGATGTTTTTAATAACCTACTATTACTATTTATGTTTGTGCCAGTTATCACTTTAGCAGAATTTAATCCCCTTCATGTTTTATAATTCAATTAACATGGAAAACGTTTCCGTAGACCATGTAATATATTAGAAAACAAGAGATTTGGTGTGAGAATACCTAAGCTCAAGTACAGCCTTGCCAGTTATCAATGAAACTACGGGCAAGTTGCTTCAGTGTAGTTAGTCTCAGCATAAGCATCTATAAAATGGGAATTACAAACATGACTCACAAGTTTTAAAATATTCGATAGTAAAATGTATATAAAATGCTTTTGTACTGTAAAGCATTATACAGATACAAGCAACTGAAATAGCAAGCATGCATCGTGTTCAGTATTTTTATTCACAAGAGTCTACTTATTTTATAATTTTATTCTGAAAGGAATTTAAAGTAATTCATTCCATGCATCTGGCAAACAGTCATCACGGAACTACTGAGGATTTTTTTTTTTCCAAGATATTCTGAGGGCTGTAGAGGTAATTATCACTGGGACTTCTATTCAAGTTCGATGGTTTTTTGAAAGTTCATGTACACTTTAAAGCTGTTACAAAAAAAGACTTTACTAATCAGCAAGTGTTAAGAGCTCTGCTCTTGGATGACATCACAAAGGAAGTATTCAGCCGGAATTGGAATAGAACATGAATTAGAAGGGACAGTTAATAAAAGATACATGGCATGAATAAGGGAATACTTTTATCTTTCCTGTCTTCACACTGTTGTATCGTTTACTGTTAATAGAGTTCATTTTGCCTCCCAACTATAACTTGTATTGATAGCATTACATGCATATTACATGCATGTGTGGATGTCACGTTTCTCTATGTAGAATACATATTCACAAAGTGTATGTCTAATATATGCCGTGAATTATATCAGGTGCTGGAGATTACTGGTATATTTGGTGGTTAACTATATTATTGTATGAAAAAGCTGTATCAGAGCATGTGTAAAGAATTCAGAATTCCAGAGGGGAGGTAATTAGTTGTAAGTCAGAAAATTCACAAACCAATTCTTGCATTTTGCTCATCACCTCAGAGCACTGAGCTTAGCACTAACTTTATCACAGGTGCTCAATACATGGGTGAACAAATTAAATCATGAACAACAATGCAGATAAGAACAGACTGACAAATTCCATGGGAATTTCCTGGTCTTGTTGGAAGGAAAAAATAGGAAAGTAAATTGATGTCCAATTTTTGGAGACATGGAATCCCAGATGAAAAAGTTCTTCAAAGTAAGCACCACTCACTTTTAAGTACCTCAGAAAAAAATAAGAAGTGAAAACTGTACATGATTCCAAAGAACCATCCTCATAGACTTGAACTTCACAACAGCCCAGCACTCTGTGCCTGACAGAGAAAAAGCAGCCATTATTTAATTAAATAAGTAATGGATGGGAGGGAGGAAGGGAGGGAAGACAGAAAGACAGACAAGAGCAATTTAGGTAACTAAAAATCCTAATAACTGAGTTTGTTACATAACTTTTACTCTTTTGAAAGCACAAAGACTTCTATTTACCAGAGATGTTGTCAACTGATTTTGTTTTATAACAACCACTGCATTTTGTAAACATTAAATTCCAGGGAGCAACATTATTCAAGAATGAATGTACTCTTGAAGACAGGTAACATTTAAAAAGAGAAAGAGAGAGAGACTATGAACTGAGAAAGACAAGTGTGTGTATCGTTTACATCCTTTGAAACAAGTTATCCCCCCTTTAAAAAAAAAAAAAAGCAGTTGGCCACCACATAGGCAAAAAATGTAATTCTTAATGAAATTGAGCATTTCCAAACCATTGAGACCCTGGTAGGAGAAAAAACTGATTTCCCATTTCCTTTAAAAACATTGAGATCTCCCAAATTACATCTATACAATTCATACATAAATTTATAACTATTAAGTAAATTAATAATTACTTCTAAAATAAAAGTTTTACTTAAAAATTAAAATATAACTTCTAATCAAAAATTTTTTAAATAAAATAACTAACAGGAAAACTTTTTGAATAATATCACTAAATAATATATATTATACAAGTACAATTACTTTTAAAAACCAAGCTACAAATTTCCACTTATTTATAAAGTTAAACAGAATAAACAATAAGGAATACAGTTCTATGTATGTGTGTGTGTCTTTTTTTTCTTTTAGCTGCTATTAATGATACCTTGGGTCTCTAATTATGTGGATACCTTTTAATTAACATGGATTTGAAATTAATTCAGTAGCATTCAATAGAATTATAATATAAAATACATTGCATTATAATTCCACAGATATTATTAAACAAATTAAGCAGAACATCTTCTTTCCTGAAATTCCCTGATAACATTACAACTTTGTTGGTGACATGGTACAATTCATGGTTCACATCTTATGTATTATCTTGCCTTCTCTCTTAACAAACTAGGGTAAATATTTTTCCACGGAGAAAAAGGAATTGCAAGTAACTATTCTCCCTACAATTCTTGTATGGTTTACAGATATTTTATTTTATTTTATTTTATTTATGGGTCTTTTTTTTTTTTTTATTTTTCAAAACAAGATAATACTGCTACATTATACTTAGAAAGTAAAGGAGAACAAATAACCACTCTTACCTGCATGACCTTCACTCAACCATTTTGTAAAATTCTTTTGTTTTTTTCCAATAGCTTTAGGGGTACAAAGTGTTTTTGGTTACATGGATGAATTGTATAGTGGTGAGGAAGTCTGGGCTTCAGCGTACACGTTAGTTGGTGATTCTCTATTCTGTTCCATTGTTCTATTTTGTACCAGTACCATGCTGTTTTGGTACCAGTATCATGCTGTTTTGGTTATTACAGCCTTGCAGTATAATTTGAAGTTAGGCAATGTGATGCCTCCAGCTTTGTTCTTTTTTCCTTAGAATGATTTTGACTATTTGGGTTCTTTTGGGTTCCATATGAATTTTAGGATAGTTGTTTTCGAATTCTGTTAAAAATGACATTAATAATTTGATTGGGGTTGTGTTGAATCTGTAGTTTGCTTTGGGTAGTATGGTCATTTTAACAATATAGACTCTTCCAGTCTACAAACATGAGATGTTTTTCCATTTGTTTGTGTCCTCTACACTTTTTCATCAGTGTTTTGTAGTTCTTGCAGAGATCTTTCGCCTCCTTGGAAAAATATATTCCTATGTTTGGGATTTGGGGGTTTTTTGTTCATTTTGTTTTGGCAACTGTTGTAAATAAGATTGAGTTATTGATTTGATTCTCAGCTTCCGTTATTTGTTTATAGCAGGGCTAATGATTTGCGTGTGTTGATTTTGTAACTTGAGACTTTACTGAATTCCTTTATCCATACGAGAAGTCTTTTTGGTGGTGTCATTAGGAGTTTTTTAGGTATAAGATGGTGTCATTGACCAAAAGAGATAGTTTGATTTCTTCTTTTCCAACTTGAATATCCTTTATTTATTCCTCTTGTCTGATTGCTCAAGCTAGGAATTCCAGTACTATCTTGAATAGAAGTGGTGAAAGGAAGCATTCTTGGCATGTTCAAATTCTGAGGGGTAATGGTTTCAACTTTTCCTCATTCTGTATAAAGTAGCCTAAAGTAGCCTGTGGTTTTGTATATATTGTTTTATTATTTTGAGGAATATGCCTTCTATGCTTATTTTGTTGAGGGCTTTTATCATGAAGAAATGTTGGATTTTATCAAATGCTTTTTCTGCATCTATTGAAATCATCATATGATTTTTGTTTTTAATTCTGTTTATGTGGTGGATCACGTTTGTTAACTTGCATTTGTTGAACCACCCTTGTATCCCTAAAATAAAACCCACTTGATCACAGTGAATTATTGTTTTGATGTGTTGTTGGATTAGGTTTGCTAGTATTCTGTTGAGGATTTCTTCATCTGTGTTCATCAGGAATATGGTATGCAGTTTTGTTGTGGTTATCATTGCTGTTGCTGTGTCTTTTCCTAGCATTGGTATCAGGGTTTTATAGGATGAGTACAGGAAAATACCCTCCTCAATCTTATGGAAAAGCCTCAGTAGGATTTGTGCTCCTTCTTTGAAAGTGTGGGAGAGTCAGGATGGCCATCATCAATAACAAAAAAACAGCAGATGCTAGAGAGGATGCAGGGAAGAGGGCTCGTTTCTACACTGTTGGTAGAAGTGTAAACTAATACAGCCCCCGAGGAAAACAGTTTGGTGATTCCTAAAAGGTCTAAAACTTGACCTTCCATTCGACCCCGCAATCCCCCTACTGGGAATATACCAGAAGAACTCAAATCACTTTATGTAAAAGATACCTGCACACGTATGATTATTGCAGCATTGTTCACAATAGCAAAAACATGGAACCAACTGTACTGCCCATCGAGAAAAGACTGAATAAAAAAAAAATGTGGTACATATACCCAATGAAATATTACACAGCCATAAAGAAGGACAAAATTATGAACTTCACAGCAACTTGGATGAACTTAGAGTCTATAATAGAGTGATCTATCACAGATCTGAGTATCGCATGTTCTCACTCATAAGCAGACCATGAAAAATTATCATAACAGTATAAGAAAAGGATTAGCAGTACTGGGAAATTGCAGGGGGGTATGGATTGGCAGTAGTGGGATTTTGCTGGGGGGCACACCTATCAACAAGGGTACCTGCATAATGGGCATTTGTATACCTAACCCTGAATTGTACTCCACATCTTTAAAATTAAAAATTAAAAGAAAGTCTGGGAGAATTCAGCTATGAATCCATCTGGTCCTAGGCTTTTAACTTTCTGTTGTTGGGAGCTTTTAATTTTTGATTCAATCTTGTTGCTCATTATTCATCTGTTCAGGGTTTTTATTTCTTCCTGACTCAAGATTAGGGGGTTGTATATTTCCAGGAATTTATTCATTTCTTCTAGTTTCCTAGTTTGTTTGCACAGAGGGGTTCAAAATAATCTTGAATGGCCTTTTGTATTTCTTTGATATCAATTGTAATCTTTCCATTTTCATTTCTGATTGAACCAATTTGAAGCTTTTCTCTTCTTTTCATAATTAATCTAGCTAGTGGTCTATCAATTTTGTTTGTCTTTTCAAAGAACCAACTTTTTGTTCCATTGATCCTTTGTGTTATTTATGTTTGTTTCAGTTTTATTTATTTCTGCTCTTTTCTTTATTGTTTATTTTCTTGTGCTAGTTTTGGATTTGGTTTTTTTGTCTGTTTTTTTTTTCTAATTAAGATGTCTGTACATTGCAAATATGTGATCCTTCTGTCTTTTTTAGTAGGCCTTAATTGCTACAAAATTTTCGTCTGACTATAGCTTTTACTGTATCCCAGAGATTTTTGGTAACTTGAGTCATTGTTGTCATTCATTTTGAGGAATTTTTAAATTTCCCATGTTGATTTCATTATTGACACAAAGACCATTTAGAAGCAGATTGTTTAATTTCCATGTATTTGTTTGGCTTTGAGAATTCCTCTAAGAGTTTATTTCTAGATGTATTCCTCTATGTTCTGAAACAGTGCTTGATATTATTTTTTTAAAGTTATTGAGACTTGTTTTGTGACCTATCATAAGATCTATCTTGGAGATTGTTCTATGTGCTGATGAAGAAAAATATATATTCTGCCATTTGGGGTAGAATGTTCTGGAGATGTCTGCTAGGTTCATTTGTTCTGGAGTCCAGGTGAAGTGCAATGTTTCTTGTTGACTCTGCCTTGATGATCTGTCTATTGTCAGGGTTGGAACCCCCCCCACTATTATGATATTGCTATCTCTTTTTTTTTTTTTTTTTTTTTTTGAGTTGGAGTCTCACTCTGTCGCTCAGACTGGAGTGCAGTGGCCGCTCCCGGTCACTGCAGCCTCGACCTGCTGGGCTCGGGCGATCCTTCCACCTCAGCCTTCCAAGTAGCTGGAACTAGAGGTGCACACTACCATGCCCGGCTGATTTTTTTATTTATTGTAGAGATGAGGTCTTGCTGCCCAGGCGGGTCTCGAACCTGCAGGCTCAGGCAATCCACTCACCTCAGCCTCCCAAAGGCGCGGGATTACAGGCTGAGCCACTGAGCCCGGCTATTTCTTTTCTCAAGTCTAATAGAATTTGCTTCATAAAACTGGGATCTCTGGTGTTATATACATACATATTTTAAATTGTTATATCTTCTTGCTGAATTGATCCCATTATCAGTATATAGTCATCATCTTTGTTTTTTCTCACTGTTAATAATGTAAAGTTTGTTCTATCTGATATAGAAATAGCTACTCCTGCTCATTTTGGTTTCCATTTGCATAGAATATTTTTTCCACCCCTTTACCTTGAGTCTGTAGAAGTCTTTGTGAGTTAAGTGGATCTCTCGAAGGCAACAGATATTTGGATTGTGTTTTTTTATCCATTCCACCAATCTATATCTTTCAGGTGGGGCATTTAGACCATTGCATTCAAAGCTAGTAATGACATGTGAGGTACTATTTGATTCATCTTGATTGTTAAATAGTTGTTTTGTTTTCTCTGTTGTGTTAGTGTTTTATAACTCTAATGAATTTTATAATTTCCAATGCTTTTCAGTGCATTTCAACCATTTATTTCAATGTTTAGAACTCCTTTGAGGCTTTCTTGTAGAACCAATCTAGCGATGACAAATTCCCTCAGTGCTTGCTTGTCTGAAAAAGACTATTTCTCCTTCATTGATGAACTTAGTTTTATGGGATAAAAAAATTCCAGGTTGACTGTTTGAGGAAAGTAAAGATAGGACCCAAATTGCTTCTGACTTGTAATGTTTCTGCTGAGATTTCTACTGTTAGTCTGATTGATTTACTTTTATAAGTTATTTGAAGCTTTTGTCTCGTTGCCCTTAGAATTCTTTCCTTCACATTGATTTTGGATAACCTAATGACTATATGCCTTGGGGATGACCTTTTCGCAATGAATCTTCCAGGAGTTTTTTTATGCTTCTTATATCTGGATGTTTAAACCTTTGGCAAGAAGAAGAAAGTTTTTCTCAATTATTCCTTCAAATAGGTTTTCCAAACCTGTTACTTTTTCTTCTTCCTCAGGAACACCTATGATTTATAGGTTTGGACATTTGACATAATTTCACATTGCTTGGAGACTTTGTTCAGTTCTCTTAATTCATTTTTCTTTATTTTTGTCCAACTGGGTTAATTCAAAAGACTTGTCTTCAAGTCCTGAAATCCTTTCTTCTACTTGGTCCAATCTAAACTAAAACTTTCCACAATGTTTTTTACTTTCCTAAATGAGTCTTTCACTTCCAGAAGTTCAGATTTATTTATTTATTTATTTATTTATTTATTTATTTATTTATTTATATTCATCTTTCTCTTAGATCTCATTGAGTGATTTTGTAATCAACCTTTTGGATTATATCTCTGGAATTTCAAAGATCTATTGCCAAAGAGTTGTTGTGGTCTTTTATGGAACTTGAAAAACTTTTTTTTCATAGTTCCAGGACTATTTTTCATTCCTTCTCATTTTGGTAGACTATTTTCTTCTATTTATTTTTAAATTTGGTTTTGATTTCATTGTTTTGTTGCTGTTGTTCCCTTAGAGATGTGACCTTAATGTGTAGAATTTATGCTCATCTAGCTTCAGTTCTGGATGCTTTCAGTGGTAAAGGCCCCATATGAGTTCCTTGGATATAGAGAATCTTTGTGTACTGGCTTTCTCAGATGCTGTTCATAGTAGCAATTACTGGGTATGTGTGTAGGCTCACTGCCTCTGTGGGTCTACAATGACAGAGGACTCATGAAGCTTATCTCATTCACCAGTATTGTGGTGTGCTTTCTTTCTTCAGTCTTTTTTTCCTCCTCTGGATTGAACCATTCAACCCTCAAGAAGTTAGGAGGCACCTGTGGGTGAGAATTGGTTGCAGCTGAAGAAGGTGGTAATATGCAACACCCCTGTGGTGGCCTAAAGTCTCATCACTGATGTAGGCAGTTGGGGGAGCTCCCAATGAAATGTACTGAGGTATTCACTGGAGGAGTGGAGCCACATTAGCTCCACTACTAGGCCGGCAGGGAAGCAGTCTGATTTTTCTATTTTACCCTGTCCTGTCATTCCAAATTTTCAGATCACATGTGCACCTCTGTTCATCTATAGAAATGTTGATTTGAGAAGGAGTGGGATTTCGCCCCAAGTCTGAGCCTAAAGAGCCCACCTCCTATGAGGTTGAAGTTACCTCCAAAATACTGCAGAAAGGGCACCAACAGGTGCACCTGCACTCAATTCTCACAAACAAAGTAAATGTCTGCAGTGGTGTGCATGAGGGTTAGAATTCCACTTCTCCAAGACATGGCACCAGGGCTGTTCATGGGCACCAGGGCTGCTCCACTGCTGGGGAGAACTGCCACCTTCCCCCAGTGATCCCAGCACTGTGTCTACATTTCCCCTGAATGAAACTTTCAGAGAAGCCTGCACTCTGGATTTTGGGGGTTTTTTTTTTTTGATCCTACAGGCTTCTCTCCTGATGTGGTTCACTCCCCCTCCCCCTGGGAGTGGTAATCCTTTAGGACCTGATGACTATGATTCTTGCTGCTCTTCTGGGTCTAGCCAACCTGCAGGGTTGCCATATTTCAGCTGGCTTAGGTACAGGGTTAGCTGAGGTCTAGAAACAAATCTTCCCAAGAGCTGTGTTATTGTGTCAGATGTTGTAATGGGCTTGTCAGTTGACCTTCAGTCAAGCAGTGATGCTTGAAAGAAAGAGCCAGCTGCAGTAGTGGCTGTGGGCTTTCTGCTTGGACTCTGTTGACCCAGGGAGGTATACAGATGACCCAGGCAATAGGAGGTGGGCCAGGGGGACTCCCGAAATTCCCTGTCCATACTGGACTTTTGAGGGGGTTGGGGGAAAAGTCACTTGAGAAGGGCTAGGTTCAACACATCTACACCCCAGCTCCCTACCTGTGTGCATGATTGGCTAACCCAGTAGGAATCCAGAGGGAGTCCCCTGGCAGCTGGGGCGATGCTGCAGGAATGGATAGAGGTGCCTCTGTGGCACAAAAAGAGTCCCATAGGGAGTGAGAGCTTACCGGAGCAGTAAGTCTCAACCAGCTCCCAACCTTTGACTCTGGCAGTCTATACTCAGAAGGCAAAAGTGCAGCCAGCCACAAGTCCTCTTGCAGCAGTTCAACCTAGACAGAGCATGTTGGCCTGAGGCAGAATTTGCCCATGGGGCAGGTGCAAGTATCAGGACTTCTTGCTTCCTCCCTGGCCTGGCAGCTGGCAGTAGGATGCAAGGGTTAAGTTCTTGGGAGATAGTGCAGTTGAAGCTATTCAGGGCTCAGTTGCCTGCAAATCTTCCTGTGGGTTCTGGCAGTGTGCAGCTGGGCAGTGTCCAGGCCATTTCCCTTGAGAACTAGAGTCCTACAAGGTTCAAGGGGGTCTCCAAAGTCTGTCACAGGAGCAGAGAGTACCCAAATTCCCCTCCCTCCCCCTTTCCCTGTACCCTGAGTCTGTTCATGGTTCACACTGATGACCCAGTCAAGAAGGCTGTCTGGTTACAACCCAGGCTGATCGATTTTTCTCCTCTTTGCCCACTGTGGGTCCTGCTGCTTCTCTAGTGAGTAATGGGATGTACTCTTGGTCTCATCCTGCTCTGAAAGTCAAGGTTCTCTCTATCCTAGTTCACCCCATGAGAGAAGCACACACTAACTGCTTCCAGTTGGCCATCTTAATCCTTTGCAACCATTATTTTTTTGAAATATTTCTTTTCAATCTTTTTCCTCCCATGCATGTAATTTCACACAGTTGTAATCATTGTGTGAATATTATTCTGTATCCTGGTTTATTTGTTTTTAAGTATTGTAACCAGTTCTTGTAGCTTTGTTTAGTTTCATAACTATATATATTAATAGCTGCCTGGTATTCCACAAAATAAATATTCAACTTAACACCATTTCTTTAACTATATTCTTAAGTTATTATATTGTAATGGCCTTAAATTGTTTTTGATTTCTGCTAATATAAACAATAATATAAACGCTGGATTTCTACTGGGTTAGCCAACCATGCACACAGGTAAGGAGCTAGGGTGTAGACATGTTGGACCTAGCCCTCCTCAAGTGACTTTTCCCCCAACCCCCTCAAAAGTCCAGTATGAACAGGAAATTTAATGTTTTAATAAAACATTAAAACAATGATTTAATGAACAACTTCCTATGTGGCTTCTAAGTATGTTTGTGACCACCAAACACAATGTGGGACCTCCCAGCAAAGTGGCCTGGCTAAAAAACATTTTTATGGAATTTGTATTTATCTGAACCACAGACCAGGTGTGGTGACTCACCACTGTAAGCCCAGCATTTTAGAAGGCTGAGACGGGAGGATTGCTTGAGCCCAGGAGTTCAAGACCAGCAGAGGCAACACAGAAAGATTTTTTCTCTACAAAAGAATCAGAAACTTAGCCAGGTGTGGTGGCACATGCCTGTAGTCCAAGCTACTTAGGAAGCTGAGGTAGAAGGATTGCCTGAGCCTAGGAGGCTGAGGTTGCAGTGAACCATGAGCATGCCACTGCACTCCAGTCAGAGACAGTGAGACCACCCCCCAAAAACCAAACAAACAAAAAAACATAATTGAGGTCATTTCCTTCAGGAGCTCAGGGCCCCACTAATTGTCTTTTCTTCTCCCACCTCCCAGTATCTCTACTTATAGACAAACTGTTACTTCATAAGGAAGGCTCATTTTCAACTTTACCAAATAGGGGCAAATTACTTTCCAAAGAGATTGTAGCACACTAGAGTCCCACTAGTATTGAATGAGAGTTATTTCCTCACATCTCTCCAGCACTTGGTAATACCAGATTTATTATTTTTGAACAATCTGATGGCACAAAATAACTAATTTTTTAAACTAATTTTTCCTTTATTACTAGTAAGATTGCATATTTTGTATTATCCATTTGTTTCCCTCTACTGTGAAAACACTTGCTTACTTATTGTACACATTTTATTGAGTTCATTTTTTTTAATCTGTCCATGGTTTGTACAAGTTTTTGAAACATATATTCTAGATACTAATCATTTGTCTATTATATATGTAGAAAAGTTTTTTACAGTTTGTCGTTTTTCTTTTAATTTTGTTCATGGTGTCATCTCCCAGAGAAAACTACCACCCTTGTACTTATCATGGTGATTCTTTCAGTTTATTGCTGGATTTAACTTGTTACTATTTAATTTAGGATTTGGGGATGTATGTTCACTAAAGTTGGTCAACTATTTTCTTTTGCTTTTTTTCTCTGTCCTAGTCTGCATTGTTACCATGATATGCTGCCTTTTAAAAATAAATTGTATAGTTTCTCGACTTTTTCCATGTTTTGTAATAGCTTGTATAAGATAGGAATAATCTGTTACTTGAAAATTTAGTAGACATGCCTTTTGGTAGCGACAGAACTTTGCAATATTATTAAACTTTTGTGATAATTTCTCTGTTCAGAATTCCCACTTCTTGAGGCTATTTTGTAAAAATATTTTTCTAGAAAAATTATCTGTATTTTTTTATTTTTCATATTTATTGGTAAGATAATGTGCTAGTCATCATAGTTGTCATAGTGCCGTGTAATAAACCACTTTTGATGTTCATCAAAAGTGGACTGGATCATATGAAATCTCAATTTTTAGTTATTTGAGAAATCACCATACTTTTCCACAGAGATTGGACTAGTTTACATTCTTTACATTCCCACCAACAGTGTAGCAGTGTTTCCTTTAAACTTAGTGTAAAGCAACATTGACTCTAGCTCACAATCCTTTTCTTATAGTATTATGGTAAATGTTCATGGTCCACTTATGAGTGAGAACATGTGGTACTCAGTTCTTTGCTTCTGTGATAGATCATGGAGTATTACAGACTCTAAATCCATCCAAGTTGTTGTGAAATCCGTGTTTGTCCTTCTTTATGGCTGCATAATATCCCATTGTGTATATGTACCACATTTTTTTAATCCAGTCCAGTTTTGATGGGCAGTATGGTTGGTTCCATGTTTTTGCTATTGTGACTTATGGGGGTCCAGCCCCCCAAAAGAGATTTAGAGGGTCCCTGGAAGATGGGACAGCGTCGGCAAATATTCTGGAGAAATAAGGAGAAAGAAAGAGACTGGACTCTGTCTAGTGCGGAAGCCGACTCTGTAGTAGGGATAGATATTGAAAGAAAGATGGAGGGATAGATATAAAGAGAAAGAAAGAAAGTGGACAACTGTTCAATGAAATGAGCAGAAGCCATTTATTGGGACCAACCGTGAGTCTTTTATCCCAAACTTTCACATGTTAAATCACAAGACTTTCACATGAACACAAAGCCAGGTAGGTGGGGGGTATCCCCCACCCACCAGGTGTTTCCTTAGGCATGAGGAAGGACAATCCCAATCAAATCACAAGACTTTCACATGAACACAAAGCCAGGTAGGTGGGGGGCGTCCCCACCCAACAGGTGTTTTCCCAAGCATGAGGAAGGACAATCCCAAAATTATCTCACTGTTCCTTATGCTTGGTTTTTATTCCTCAGAAGCAATATAACTGACTAAAATCCTAATACCTTTCTTATCCTGTGCTAATTTTACTTGTACTATAAACAACTCTTAATTATAGCTCAAACCAGTTCCTAAAGAATGTGACCCAGTCCAAAAATCAAGCTGGGCCACTTCCAGGAACAATTGATTATGATCTCTTAACAAAATGGCTATTCTAAAATCCTATGTATCTATCTTAATTTCTATAAAAGTTTCTAATTCCTAATCCTGATATATAAGACTGATCGTCAGCAATAAAGCTTCTAAAATAAAACCCAAATACAAACTGTAATTGTATAAAGCCAAAACTGCAATTAGTAGAAAGTGGGAACAATGAAATTTCTAAAGTTAGCTGTATTCTTATAAAACCTTAAAGTATCATGTTTGATCATGCTTGAACTAACATAATTCCCTCATGTAGCATGACCTATTCTACAATACTTTCTATGAATAAAATAAATTCAGTTTCTATTATAAGTAGAAAAAAACTTACACACATTGTAACTAAAGAACCGGTTTAAAAGAATGCAGCCCAGCCCAAAGTGGACGCTGGGCCCTTAGGAATGTAGGAATGTGGCCCAGCCCAAAGTTCGTGCTGGGCCATTTCTGGTAACCCTAGATAATCATCTATACCATCTAAAGCTGGAAACAGTTCTCTAAATGTATATACTAATTCTACAAATATATTTTTAAATCTTATAAAGAAGCTTGTATCATGTATAAGGCTCCCAAATGTGATCTGACTTTGAACTGTGTTAAGTTTAAAGCCGAAACCACAGTCTGTGAGAAACGGGAACAATGGATCCCTAGACTCAGCCATGCCTATCATATTCTCAGAACTTCATGCTTAGATCATCAAAATCCCTGCCAGTAGGTAATGCTAAACAACAAAGAAAGGAGGAGGGAATGGGCCTTCAGCTCCTGAACCAAACCTGGTGGTCTCAGGGTCTGCAGCCCACCTGGATCCCTAACGCTCAGGCAGGCCTCCACAGCTGGCTCCCAACAGTGACTAGTGCTGCAATAAACATGTGTGTGTAGATATCTTTTTTGTAGAATGATTTGAGTTCCTTCAGGTATATTCCCAGTAGGGCGATTGCTAGATCATATGGAAGGTCAATTTCTAGTTCTTTTAGAAATCTCCAGACTGTTTTCCATAGATGTTGAACTAGTTTGCATTCCTACCAGCAATGTAGAAGTGCTCCCTTTTCTCCTCAACCTTGCCAGCATCTGTTGTTTTTTGTTTTATTAATGATGGCCATTCTTACGGGGTTAGGTGGTGTCTCATTGTGGTTTTGATTTGCATTTCTCTGATGATTAGTGGGGCTAAGCACTTTTTCATATAGGCAGTCTGTTGGCTGCCTATATATCTTCTTTTTAGAAGTGTCTATTCATGTCTTTTGCCCACTTTTTAATAGGGCTGTTTGGTTGTTTTCCTTTCAGCACATTTGAGTTCCTTGTAGATCCTGGATGCTAGACCGTTGTCAGATATACAGTTGGCAAATATTTTTTCCCATTCTGTGGACTGTCTCCCCACTCTCTTGATGGTTTCTTTTGCTTTGCAGAAGCTTTTCAGTTTAATGATGTCCCACTTGTATTCTCATTTCTAGGTCTGTGAAGAAGGATGTTTGCAATTTGATAGGTATTGCATTAAATCTGTAAAGTACCTTGGACATCTTGACAATATTGATTCTTCCAATCCATGAGCATGGGATATTTATCTATATGTTTGTACCATCCTTGATTCCTTTTAGCAGAGTTATATAGTTCTCATTGTAAAAGTCTTTCACTTCTTTGGTTAGGTGGATGCCAAAGTATTTAATTTTTTTATTGCTATTGTGAATGAGATTGTGTCTTTTATTTGGTTCTCAGCCCACCTGTTGTTGCTGTATAAAAATGCAACTGTATTTAGCATGTTGATTTTGTAATCTGAGACTTTACCAAAGTCATTTATCAGTGCAAGGAGGTTTCTGACAGATTCTCTTTCTTGAATTTTCTAGGTATAAAATCACATCATCCACAGAGGGACAACTTAATTTCCTCTTTTCTTATGTGGATACTCCTGATTTCCTTATCTTTCCTGATTGCTCTGGCTAGGACTTCCAGTACTGTGTTGAATAGGAGGGGTGAGAGTGAGTATCCTTGTCTTGTTCCAGTTTTTAGGGGGAATGTTTCCAGCTTCTGCTCATTAACTATAATGTTGGCTGCAGGTCTGTCATGGATGGTGCTTATTGTTTTCAGGAGTGTTTCTTTTATGTCTAGGTGATTGAGGGTTTTTATCAAGAAGGGATGCTGGATTTTGTCTAATATTTTTTCTGAGAATATTGAAATAATCATGGTTCTTGGTTTACTCCTGTTAATATGCTGAATTACATTTATGGTCCTGCAAATGTTGAACCAGCCCTATATCCCAGGAATGAAGCCCACCTGGTCATGGTGGCCTGGAGCCAGCTGCCAGACACCGCCAGTGGGGAGTACATACTTAGGGGTTGTGCTGAAAGCATGAGTGTGTTCCCAGTTCCACATGGAGCATGCACTCGGGGCTGATCGTAGCAGGTGCTCGGAGTGCAGGTGTGTTCCCAGCTCTGCAAGGGCTCTGGCTGCACACTGCTATGCCTCAACCTGGTCTCCTTCCACATGGGACCAATGACCCATGCATGTGCAGCTCAGAGAAGGGGAACTGACCATGTCAGAAGCACTCATCTCCTCTCACACACAAGGCAGGGCTGTAGGTTCTTTGTGAGCCTGGCGTGCAGTGGCCATCCAGATTCTCTCCTCCTTGGACCCAGTGCCTTTGAAGAGTCTTCTGTGAGATGCAAGTGCTTCGCCTGTCCAAAGCTGTTCAAGCCACCTGACTTTATCAGCAGCTGGATCCATCTTCTCTGTTCTGCTCAGAGAGAGAGGCACAGTTTGGCTACATCCCAGTGACCATCTTGGATCTCACCAAACTCATTTTTAAAATTTATAGGTATGTAGAGTATGTTTCAAAAAAGTTTTTGCTGTTTTTTTCAATTCCATGTGGTCAGTGAATTCTTTTTCAATTCCATGTGAACAAGGTATGGTTGTATGTGTGAGTTTGCATTGTGTGGTCAATCTTCAGAGCTATCTTATGTTAAGAAGAATATGCATGTCCTTTCTGTTGAGTACACACTTGTATATGTATATTAGGTCCTGTTTGCTAATTGTGTCATTCTAGTCTTCTCTATTCTTATTTTCTGCTTAATTGATCTTTTGGTGTCTGAGAGAGAAGTGTGAAATTCTTGCAGTAAGATTGTGGATTACTCTCAGTTTTTACTTTATAAAATTAGATGATGCTGTTCCAGCAAAAAAGGTAAATGAGATTTAGAAATTCTTGGTCATCTGTTTATTTTCAATAAAAAATATATTTTATCTTGGGGAATAAGTGAGTATAGAAGCTGGCATTTGCTTAGAGGACCAAAACCTCAATGCTCACGAGCATCTGTACTGAGAGGTGTGCAGAGTAAGTTGGGGAGGAGATGACAAATAGTGGCCTAGAAAATCAAATGGAAGAAAACTTTCAAAGCACAGAGGAAAAAAAATGACTCAATTCATGAGAAACATTATTACAGAATTAGATAACCACTTACCAGGATTTCTTTCTTCTTTTCTTTTCTTTCTTTGTTTTTTCTTTTGAGTTGGGGGTGTCTCACTCTGCAACTCAGACAGGAGTGCAGTGGCATAATCACTGCTCACTGTGACCTCAATCTCCTGGGTTCAAGTGATCCTCCTTCCTCAGCCTCCTGAGTAGCTGGGACTATAAGCATGTGCCACCACAACTGGTTATTTTTATTTTATTTTATTTTTTTGTAGAGCAAAGTCTCATTATATGGCCCAAGCTGATCTCAAGTTCCTGGGTTCAAGTAATCCTCCCACCTAGGCCTCCCAAAGTGCTAGGATTACAGGCATGAGTCATCAAACTCAGCCAACATACTAGAATATCTAAAGAATTTTAAAATGTGTTTTAAAAGTTCTCTCTGTTTTTCAGGGAAGTTTTTCCATGGTGCAAGCAACAAAACACTGACTCAGGTAGACTAAGTAATAAAGAGGTCTATTTCTCGAAAGTATCGCAGCTTCAGTGGAGAAAGTCAGTGGTCTAGTTTGTTTCCTTTAAGTCTGTTGTGTGTATATTTTCAGACTGGTAAAAAAAGAAAAGAAAAGAAAAGAAGCACAGATATAACAGTTCCAGACAACCATTTCTTATATCACTTTATTACAAGCAAGCAAAGGTTTCCAAGACAGGTTCCCCAGCTGATTTCCTTTCCACTCCTGCTTGCCAAAACTAGGTCATATGCTCTTTCTTTTTTGTTTTTTAATGTGCCTAAAACATATATAACATAAATGTGTCATCTTAACAGTTGTTAAGTGCACTTCAGTAATGTTAACTCTAGACACATTGTTATACAACAGATTGCTAGAACTCTTCAGCTTGCATAACTGAAACTCTATCCCTATCGAACAACTCAGTTCCCCCCAGCCCCTAACCCTCCGGTAACTACCGTTCTCCTTTATGTTTCTATGAGTTTCATTACTTCATATTCCTCACATAAGTGGAATCATGCAGTACTTACCTTTTTGTGATTGGCTCAATTCACATAGCATAAGGTCCTCAAGATTCATTCATGCTGTAGCATATGCCAAGAATTCTTTCTTTTTTAAGGCTGAATATGATTTTATTGTGTGTACAAGGGGAACCCCCCAAAAACCAGAATTATATTTTGGGAGAGCGGGCCCCTTGTAATATAGGCTTCCCCCGCTAGGTAAGTGTTCTAGGAACCCATCAATATTTGCATACTAGCTAGTGTTGTTGTGAGAGGATGTTTTTGTTTGTTTGTTTGTTTGTTCTGAGATTCTTTCAACATGTTTGCCCATTTCATAATGGGTGATTTATGAGTGTACCTGCCCACTCTGTACTGTGTGCTTGACCAAAACGGCATGACATGGGGATGTTCCACTCTCCCTAGTCACCTAATCTTGGCCTGAGCAACCTTTTTTTTGTTTCCCCGGATGTAAAAAGTCCTCAAAGGGAAACGTTTTGCTGATGTGGAAGAGGTGAAACAAAAAACAACAGAAGCACTAAACATCATCAAAATTGATGAGTTCAAAAACTGTTTTGAGCAGTGGTGTGTCTCAGTAGGTGTATTGCAAACAGATAATACTTTAAAAGTGACTGTAGTTTAAATATGTAAGAATAAATACACAATTTAAGTAAATAAGTTTTAGTTTGGGGGGGTTCCCCTTGTATATATCACATTTTCTTCATTCATTCATTCATTGATGGACATTTGGGCCACTTCTACATCTTGGCTATGGTGAATGATGCTGCAAAGTACATGGGAGTGTAGCTATCTTTTCAAGATTCTGTTTCCAATTATTTTGGGTATATATCTGGTAGGAGGTTTGGGATCATATAGTAATTCTAATTTCAGTTTTTTGTTTTTGTTTTTGAGACAAGGTCTTGCCCTGTTACCCAGGCTTGAATGCAGTGGCTGCTGACATAGTTCATCGTAATCTTGAACTTTTGGGCTCAAAGGATCCTCCCACCTCAACCTTCTAAGTAACTGGAACTGCAGACATATGCCACCATGCCCAGCTAATTTTTTTAATGTTTATTTTTTGCAGAGATGGGGGTCCCACTGTGTTGCCTAAGCTGATCTCAAATTTCTATCCTCAAGTGATTCTCCTGCCTCAGCCTCCCAAAGTGCTGAAATTACAGGCATGAGCAATCACTCCAGGTCTAATTTCCGTTTTCTTGAGGGATGTCCATACTATTTTCCACAGAGGAGTACCATTTTACAATCCTACCAACAGTGTGCAAGTGTTTTCTCCACATCTTCACCAACACTTGTTATTTTCTGGTTTTTGTTTTGTTTAATAGTAGTTACCCTGACATCCTACCAGGTGTGAGTGATATCTCATTGTGGGTTGGCTTGCACTTCCCTTAATGATTAGTGAGGTTGAGCACCTTTTCTTATATGTGATGGTCATTTGTATATCTTTGTTGGAGAAATGACTATTCAAGTCCTTTGCCCATTTTTAAAATTGGGGTTGTTGTTGTTACCAAATTTTAGGATTTCCTTGTATATTCTGGATATTAACTCCTCCTCTGATATATGGTTTGCAAATATTTTCTCCCAATCCAAGTAGGTTGCCTTTTCAGTCTGTTGATTGTCATGCTCATTCTTAAACCAATCACTAGCAAGGGAGATGAGATTACTAATTTTAGAAAACAACTATAATCCAGGTGGAATATTTGTTCCAAAATCTATCAGTTTAGCAATAATGGTACCTGCTTCAATTTCATATTTCACCTCAATTTTATATTGAAAGAAGAGTTTAGGTTTTACTCAAATAGATGTTTGTAGACAGCTATACTGTGAATGAGTGGACACTGAACAGAGCCTCAGGTTACCTAGGTTCTTTTTAGGATTCTTAGAAACTGCTAGCACTATGACCTTGTTCAATCACTTAAACTTTTAAAACTTTATCTATAAAACTTTATTGTTTAACAATTTGAGACTAAATCATGATTGTTTTTCAAAGTAGGGTTTATGAAACTTTCTAAAGTATGGCATCAAATTGGGGAATAGGTAGTTGTGGTCAGGTATGGATATGTGTGGCTATAGATTTTGTATATAAGGGTGGGTATGTATGGATGAAGAGGGGTGTGTGTGTGTGTGTGTGTGTGTGTGTGTGTGTGTGTGTGTGTGTGTGTGTGTCCGTATACAGGATTATAGGTGATCGTAGGCATGACTGAGTAGGGCAGAAGTGTATGTGTGCATGCATGATTACAGGTAAGGTTGGATATGGGTGGAAGTAAGTATAGGTAAGGTTGGATATGGGTGGAAGTAAGTATAGGTAAGTTTGGTGTGGGATGTAAGTGAAGGTGGCTGTGAGTGCAGGTGTGTATGCGTAAATGTGACTGAATACAAGATCATAGATAATGGGTGTGGGTAGGTGAAGAGGGCAAGGTTGTTTGTGTGTGTGTGTGTGTGTGTGTGTGTGTGTGTGTGTGTGTGTGTGTGTGTTTAGGGTGATAAGTGAGGAGGTGGTAGAATAAGGTGCAGAGAAGGCAAATATAGGATTACTCTATCAAAAGAAACTTCTTCATCTTACTGACTCATATTTCTTATGTATATAGGATATAAACCCATTGTCAGAGATGTTGCAAGTATTTTTTTTAAGTTTGTCATTTTTTAATTTTGTTACAGGTAGGGTTTTATTAATGAAACAAATCTTATTTGTTTACTTGTTTTAATTAACAGGACTCTTCTTTTAATGTTCACTGTAAAAATACCACAAATTACATATAAGAAAAATTAAAGAAAAAATATCAATAGACTCAACACCTAGTGATAAACCCCTTAACAATTCAATCTACAATCCAGGTCTATGGAGGGAGAGATATGCAGTGGTGTCGTTGTACATTACTGTGTACCTCTCTCCATATGAACCTAAATGCTCTGATATTTTATTGATGATAGTATAAATTGGCTACAAACTTCCTGGGAAGTGATTTACAATATCTGTCAATAATTTCAAAATCTCAACCTAGCAAGTCTAGTTTTAAGAATATGTCTAGAATTCCGGTAAGATGGCGATGGCATAGGTGAGATTGTGAGATTCTCTGAAAGTGAGTTCCCAAAAAGACTCTTACTTTCCTTCCCCCACCCCCCTGCCCACTGCCAGCCTTACTGGTTCAAGGCCTGGAGACCCTCGAACCCACGCAGGTCTGGCTATTGAGGCCTCTTGGCTGCTACTGCTCCATCATAGGCGGCCCCAGACGCTGGCCATGTGGAGATCCCAGTTCCTTCCCCAGCTACAATGTCTCACCCAGCCCCAAGCTGCCGGCCACCACCTGTACAGGCCCTTGGATACTGCCCTTTGAAGATTTGGGTTCCCTTGCTGGCTATACTGATCTGCCCAGCTCTCAGCCACTGCCAGCTCCCTCCCTGACTGGGCACCCAGTCCGGCAGCCTGGTACTTACTCCTCAGAGTTCCACTCTCCGCCCTGGATTCTGGGCCCCCACCAGCCCTATTTCAAGCCACTGTCACCCAGGGAAGCTCTAGGCACCTGCAACTCAGAGATCCCAGCTCCATTCCTGGCTGAAGTGCCCTATATGGGGCCCAAAGCCCCTGTCACTGCTCGCCACCTGCCCTTTGGAGCTCTGGTACCCACTCTGGCTGAGGCACCCAGCTTGGGACCCCATGGTTGTGTAAGGGAACAGTATCTCTTAATGTTGACCAGTTGCTCTCAGCTCCAGAAGAGAGGATTCCCAGTTCCCTCCTCCATCCCAGGCCACTGGCAGCACACCAGATCCAGCGCCCAGCTGTGTCGCTGATCCCCCAGGAGACACACCACCACAACCCATCATAGTGGATTGCCCACGGACCCAGACAAGTGGAGAGAAAGGACAAGTGGAGAGAAAGGATCCGCGAAAGAGGAGCTGCCCACCTCAGCCATTTTCCAAGCAGAGATTTCCATTGCCCTGCCCATCTATGAGCTGCCTCCATCTTGGTTTCTAAGGTAACATTGCTAAACAGGAGACAAAAGACCCTTCCCTATGCTGAATCAGATACAGGTGACTCAGCCCTGTTGCAGACCTCTCAGGCAGCAAGCCAAGGGAACCAACCCAAGATGGGAGTAAATCTATCTGCCTGCAATGAAAGCAAAGGGGAGAGGCTAGAGATCAGAGTTGAAGAGAATTTAGACACTCGGGAAAGATTCCAGAGCTAGTCTGGTTTCTTATTTTGATTTTTGATTTTATTATTTTGACTGTTTGATTTGCTCACTTTTGTTTGCTTTTTGATTTAGACTACCTGTTTGTGTTGGGGGGAAATGCATCAAAAGACATGATTTTATTGAACTGTCTTTGTGTGATTACCAGTACACCTGAGGGAATTTTGTTTGTGTCTGTTTTTCACTCTTTTCTGGCCTTGTGTCTCTTTTGCACTCGTTAGTTGGTATGTATGTCTGTATTCCCTCTCACTCTTCTCTCTCACTAACTTCCTCCTGACCCCCCCTTCTTCCATTATTTTGCTTTTTTGTACTTCCTTCTGTTCCAGGGAACAAACCTAAACCCTGCTGCACTGACAGATTGTAAGGTAGTGGGAAAAGGGTTCTAGTGTGCCCATACACCTGTTGGTGGATACTGGGAGCTGCAGATAGATTCTGAATCACAGCTTCCACCTCAATTAAACCTCAAAAATGCAAAAAGTACAACTCCCAAACCACAGTCCAGTCTCAAAAGTGAACAAAGCCAGAAAATCCTCATAAGGAAGAACAGGAGAATGAACAAAAGAAGTAAAAGCAACCCCTCCTTCCCTGAAAAATAGAATTAAAGAAGAGGAAAGAAAGGGAGAGAGAGAAAAATCTACACAAACAAAGAAAACCAAAAGAAGAACATGGGTCTCTCCCAGACCTCTGGAAGGGCAGACACTGAGAAAACTGACTTCAGAATGCAAACAATAAAGAGCCCCCAGAATGACTGATCTCAAACTACAAACCTAGATATCAAGACATTAATGGACAGATTAAAAAGAATTAAGGAGAGACAAGAAGAAACTGGAAAGGAGTTTACAACTGAGATAACAGTAGTAAAGAATACTGTGAATGAAATAAATAACAAACTGATTAGCATGGAAAGCAGAATTAGTCAAGCAGAAGAAAGAATCTCAGAGCTTGAGGACAAAAATATAGAACTAACCTAAACTGTCAAAAACATAGAAAAGAAGCTTAAAAAGACAGAACAAAACCTTCAAGAGATTAGTGATTACTTCAAGAGATCAAACCTAAGAGTATTGGACTTCCTGAAGCAGAAAGAGAGACTGAGCCCACCCTGGAACAAACATTTCATGAGGTTATTGAAGAAAACTTCCCTCATCTCATCAGTGATGAGAAAATTCAAGTACAAGAGATTCAGAGAACCCCTGGAAGACAACAAATGAGAAGACCAACTCCCAGACACATAATAATTCACTGAAACAAAGTAGGTATAAAAGAAGAAATCCTAAAGGCAACAAGAGAAAAAGGCCAAATCACCTACCATGGAAGACCAACTAGAATAGCAGCAGATTTATCAACAGAAACCCTGCAGATTGGAGAGCTTGGAGCCCTGTCTTCAAAGTTCTAAAAGATAAACAATTTCAACTAAGAATAACCTACCCAGCCAAGCTAAGCTTCATCAGTGAGAGAGAATTAAAATCTTTCCTAGATATCCAATCCCTAAGAACTTACACTGCCACCAGACCAACTCTACAAGTAACACTTAAGACAATACTAAATACAGAAGAAAAGGAAAAAAGAACAACATTCTTCACAAGAGTACAGGAAAAAAAGTAAATCACACATGAACCAACCACAAAACTAAAAGTCAACAAACAAAGAGGAACAACAACTACAACTGAATAAGAACCTTATGATAGGGTTCAACTCTCACATTTCAATAATTAGCCTGAGTGTGAATGGACTAAATGCACCACTGAAAAGACATAGAATGACAAAATGCATAAAATATCACCAGGCAACAATATATTGCCTTCAAGAGACCCATCTCACTAGAAAGGACGCCCACAGACTCAAAGTAAGAGGATGGGAAACAAATTTCCAGGTGAACAGAACACACAAAAAAGAAGAAGTCACAATCCTAATTTCAGACAAAATACCATTTAAGCTATCAAAAAATAAAAAAGATAGAGAAGGCCACTACATAATGATGAAAGGTTCACTCCATCAACAAGAAATATCTATCCTAAACATATATGCACCCAACATAGGAGTGTCAACTTTAATAAAGCAGCTTCTAGGAAAACTCAAAAATGATATTGACTCTAACACTATCGTAGCTGGGGACTTCAATACCCCACTCACAACCCTAGACAGATCATTAGGACAAAAAATCAGCAATGAGATCCAGAACCGCAATGTGACGTTTGACCAAATGGACTTAATTGATACCTACAGAACACTCCACGCAATGACCATGTTCTACTCATCACCACATGGAATGTACTCTAAGATCGACCACATACTTGGCCATAAATCAAGCATAAACAAACTTCAAAAGATCAAAATTTTGTCATGCACCTTCTCGGACCACAGTGGAATAAAAATAAAAATCACCACCAACAAGGTTCCCCCCACACCCACAAAGACATGGACACTAAATAGCGTGATACTAAACAACTCCTGGATCAATGATGAAATCAAAACAGAGATTAAAATTACCTGGAAACAAATGAAAATGAAGAAACATCTTACCAAAATCTCTGGGATGCCATGAAAGCTGTAGTAAGAGGGGAATTCATATCTCTACAAACAAACATGAAGAAAATGTAAGGATCACATATCAACAGCCTAACAAATCACCTTAGGAAGCTGGAAAAGCAAGACCACCAAAACCCTAACTTCAGCAGGAGAATCCAGATCACCAAAATAAAAGACCAAATCCAGGACATAGAAGACAAAAAGATAATACAAAAAAAAATGAGACAAAATGCTGGTTCTTTGAAAGGATAAACAAGATCGATGGTCCCCTAGCTAGACTGATCAAGAAAAAAAGAGAAAAAGCCCAAATAAACACAATCAGAAACACAAAAGATGAAGTCACATCTGACCCTGAAGAAATACAAAAGATCATTAGAGACTACTATGTACACTGTATGGAAACAAACTTGAAAACCTTAAGGAAATGGAAGACTTTCTGACATCACACAACCTGCCTAGGTTGAAACAAGAAGAAATTGAGACCCTAAATAGACTAATAGCAATCAAGGATAAGTAACAATAAGTAAACTACCTACAAAAAAAAAAAAAAAAAGCCCTGGACCAGATGACTTTTCAGCAGAATTCTATAAGACATTTAAGGAGGAGCTGATACCAATCCTACTGAAAGTATTCCAGGCAATTGAGAAAGACGGAACCCTCCCCAAGTCATTTTATGAAGCTAACATCATATTGATACCCAACCCAGGTAAAGACCCAATAAGAAAGAGAACTACAGGCCAATATCTTTGATGAACATAGATGCCAAAATTCTCAACAAGATTCAACAACACTTCTCAAAAATCATTCATCATGACCAAGTAGGCTTCATCCTTGGGATGCAAGGCTGGTTCAACATTTGCAAGACGATAAATGTAATTAAATACATCAACAGATGTCAGAACAAAAACCATATGATTATATCATTAGATGCAGAAAAAACTTTTGATAAAATCCAGCACCCCTTCTTGATAAAAACCCTCAAACATCTAGGCATACATGGAACATACCTCAAAATAGTAAAAGCCATCTACAAGAAACCACAGCTAGCATGCTCCTAAACAGACAAAAATTGGAACCATTTCCCCTGAAAACTGGAACAAGACAAAGATGCTCACTCTCTCCCCTCCTGTTCAACATAGTATTGGAAGTCCTGGCCAGAGTAATCAGAGAAAAGAAGGCGATCAGGAGTATCAAAATAGGAAAAGAGGAAGTCAAGTTAGCTCTCTTTGCAGACAACATGATGTTGTAACTTGAAAACCCAAAATAATCTGTCAAAAGAATCCTCACACTGATAAAGGACTTTGGCAAAGACCCAGGGTATAAAATAAATGTCAAAAGACAATTGCATTTCTTTATACCAATAATAAACAAACAAAAACCCAAATAAAAAGCACAATCCCAATCATAATAGCCACCAAAAAAAATAAAATACCTTGGCATCTTCCTAACCAGAGATGTGAAAGAACTTTACAATGAAAACTACAAAACAAAGAAAACAAAGATGACTCAAACAAGTGGAAAAACATCCCATGCTCATGGGTTGGAAGCATCAAAATGGTGAAGATGTCCATCTTACCTAAGGCAATCTACGGATTTAATGCAATCCCCATCAAATTACCCGCAACATTCTTCTCAGATCTAGAAAAAAACAACAGGGATTCATATGGAAACACAAAGAACAAGAATAGTCAGAACAATCTCTGCAAAACAAAAAACAAAAAACAAAGCAGGAGATATCACATTACCAGACTTCAAACTTGACTATAAAGCTACAATAATCAAAACAGCTTGGTATTGATACAGGAACAGGCATATAGACCAATGGAATAGAATTGAGATTCCAGAAGCAAAACCTCAATTTCTCAACCAACTCATCTTCAACAAAGCCTCCACCACCTACCACTGGGGAGAGGAGAACCTATTCAGTAAATGGTGTTGGGAAAATGGTGCTGGGAAAATGTATTCAGTAATGGTGCTGGCTGACCATATGCAGAAGATTCAAACAAGACCCCTATCTATCCCCATACACAAAAATTAACTCTAAATGGATCAGAGACCTAAATGTAAAACCTCAAACCATAAGAACCTTAGAAAATGCAGGACACACCCTTATGGAAATTGGAACTGGCATCCAATTCCTGAGCAATACCCAAAACACACGGGCCATAAGAGATAAGATAGAAAATGGGACCTCATTAAACTGACAAGCTTCTGCAAAGCCAAAGAAACCATCAAGAGAGCAGGGAGACAGCCCACAGACTGGGAAAAAGTATTTGCCAACTCCATGTCTGACAAAGGCCTAACATCTTAGATCTACAAAGAACTCAAATGTGCTGAAAGGAGAAAAACAAACAACCCCATTACAAAGTGGGCAAAAGATATGAACAGACACTTCTCAAAAGAAGACAGCCGAGCAGCCAACAGACACATGAAGAAATGTTCAACCTCACTAATCATCACGGGGATGCAAATCAAAACCACACTGAGATACCACCTAACTCCAGTCAGAATGGCAATTATCAATAACTCAAAAAATAACAGTTACTGGAGAGGGTGTGATGAAAAGGGAACACTTCTACACTGTTGGTGGGAGTGCAAACTAGTGCAACCTCTGTGGAAAACAGTGTGGCAATTCCTAAAAGTTCTAAATATCAGCCTCCCATATGACCCCACAATCCCCCTACTGGGAATATACCCTGAAGAACTTAAATCACTCTATCAAAAAGATACCTGCACACGTATGTTTATTGCAGCATTGTTCACAATAGCAAGAACCTGGAACCAACCATGCTGTTCATCGAAAGAGGACTGGATTTTTAAAATATGGTACATATACACGATGGAATACTACACAGCCATAAAAAAGAACAACATCATGAACTTTGCAACAACCTGTATGGAACTAGAGTTTTTAATACTGAGTGATCTCTCACAGAAACAAAGATCTGAGTATCACATGTTCTCACTCATAAATGAACCATGAACATCTATCATAATACTATAAGAAAACGATTGACAGTGGTGGGAAACTATGGGGGGGCAGGGAGGAGAAGGGAGGTGAGATTAATGGTAGTCAATATCTGTCTGGGGAAGGAGGGGCACACCTCAACAAGGGTACCTACACAATGCATATTTGTATACCTAACCCTTAACTGTACCCCACAATTTTAAAATAAAAACTATGTTTTTTAAAAACAAGAATAAGTCTAAGAAAGCAATTCAGAGGCTGGGCATGATGGCTCACACCCGTAATCCCAGCACTTTGGGAGGCAGGAGGATTGCTTGAGTCTAGGCATTCAAGACAAGCCTAATCAACATAGCAAAACCTCTTCTCTATAAAATAATAATAATAATAATAAACAATACAGCTGGGTGCAGAGGCTCATGCCTATAATCCCAACACTTTGGGAGGTGAGAGAATTGCCTGACCCCAAGGGTTCAAGTTCAGCCTGGGCAACTTGGCGAGACCTTGTCTCTACAATTTAAAAAAAAAATTAGTTAGGCATTGTAGTGCGTGTCTGTGGTTCCAGCTACTTGGAAGTTTGAGGTGGAAGGATCACCTAAGCCCAGCTGCGTGCCACCATACTCCAGCCTGGATTACAGAGTGAGACTTTGACTCAGAAAAAAAAAATCAATAAAAAAATTAGCGGAGCTTGGGACCTGTAGTCCCAGCTACTTGGGAGACTGAGGCAGAAGGTTCATTTGAGCTCAGGAAGTTGAGGTGTGATTGTGCCCCTGTACTCCAGCCTGGGCAACAGAGTGAGACCCTGACTCAAAAAAAGAAAAAGAAAAAGAAAAGAAGGACATTCGGGATGTGAACAAAATTTTAACTATGATATTTTTATTTCAGCATGAATGTAATAATAAAAACTTGGAAACAATATAAATAATATGACATTGGTTAATTAAATAGTAAAAGGATCATACAATCAAATACTCTGCAGCCATCAAGAATAGTGTTGACTAAGAATATTTAATGAAAAGATGTTCACTCAATATATTAGGTGAAAAGCAAGTTACAAAATAATATACAAAAGATGGTATTATTTTATGTATATAAACCAGTCTTTAAAAAGCTAAAAATTAAAATATTAATAATGGTTTTCTCTGAGTGGTAGGGTTTTTTTTAAATTTGTATTTCACATAATTTAATAAACATATACATATATTGTTTTATTTTAATGTCCTACACATTCTATATTTTGAAGAATAATTTCTGGCAAAAAAATTTCTTGCAAGATGATTACATTTTGCAGTGTTTACTTTTTAATAAAATTACTTTTTAACAACTATTAGTCTTCTGCACCTTGTGGGTAGGAGTTTAAATGGGGCATGATGGTGATGCTGAAGTTCAAGGGCTCTTCTAGTGTGTCCTCATATGTGAAAGGACCCAGCTGCTGTCTGGGGTCTCTTTGGTAAGGACAGGAATCCATTCATGAGAGCTCCACCCTCATGACCAAATCAGCACCCAAAAGCTTCATCTCCTCATACCATCATGTTGGGAGCTAGAATTTCAACATGTTAGTGAGTGAGTGAGTTCCCTAAGGGTTTTATTTTCTGAAAATTGACACATACTAGGGCTTAGTAACATGAGTTGAGTATTTGATTTGTCAAATCTATTTCATTTTAAGCAAGCTTCCCACAACAAACACATCAGTGAGTTACATGACCCATTACATTTCTCTTTCCCAGGCTTTGTTTACTACATTCCCCAGATAAGTTTTCCTAAAGAAATGGAATTATTTTACCTTTTTCAATCAAAACATCTTTTCCGATTTCAATAGTCACAGAAATGTTTCTTCTTTTCTTTTTTCTATTTGCCTTCTTTCCTTCCTTCTTTCTCTTCTGGGATTGACTACAGAAGAAACAAAAATTAGAGTGCCAACAGGTGACTGAATTTTGAGATTCTTAAATATGGGTTTAATTTAAACTGTTTCTATAGCACTTTGATCCAAATTTTTTTAAAAATTCCAAATAGTATCCTATATTTTCATCTTAGTTTTTTTGATACTTTATATTTGTACATATTTGTAAGCTACATGTGATATTTCATAACATTCATGAAATGCATAATGATCAAATCAGGGTATTTACAGGATTCATCACCTTAAGTATTTACCATTTCTATGTGTGTTGGAAAATTTCAAATACTCTCTCCGAGCTACTTTGAAATATACAATATTTGTTTACTATAGTCACCCTACTCTGCTATCAAACATTAGAACTTATTCTGTCTGTACTCTTTAACCAGCCTCTCTTAATTGCCCACCCATTCATACACCCTTTCCTCAACCTCTGGTAACTATCATTTTACTCCCTACCTCCATGAAATCAACGTTTTTAGCTCCCACAAATGAGTGAAAATGTTTGATATTTGTCTTTCTGTGCCTGATTTTATTTAACATAATTACTTCCTTTTCGATTCACGTTGCTATAAATGACATGATTTCATTCTCTTTATGGCCAAATAGTATTCCATAAAGAGAACATATTATAAATATTTATATATATTTGAATATTTATACATTTTCTATAATACAGAATTTATAATATATATTTGTAGATTTTCTTTATCTATTCATCTATTTGATGGGCACTTGTTGGTTCTTTATTTTTGCTATTGTAATAGTGCTGAAATAAGCATGAGAATGCAGTTAATTTTTGTTACATTGATTTCTTTTCCTATAGATAAATACCTAGTAGTGGTATTGCTGTATTGTATGATAGTTCTATTTTCAATTTTTGAAAAATCTCCATACTATGTTCCATGGTAGCTATACTAATTTACATTCCCAGCAACAGTGTATAAGACTTCTTTTTCTCTACATCCTCCCCAGCATCTGCTGTTTTGTCTTTTTGATAATAGCCATGCTAACTAGGGTGAAATGATATCTCATTGTGGTTTTGATTTGCAATTCCCTGATGCTTAGTGATGTTGAACATGTTTACATACACTTGTTGGCCATTTGTATATCTTCTTTTGAAAAATATCTATTTATGTCCTTTGCTCATTATTAATGGGATTTTTAAAAACTGTTGAGTTGTTTGAGTTCCTTGTATATTCTGGATAATAGTCCCTTGTCAACTGAATAGTTTGAAAATATGCCATCAACAGGTTGTCTTCACTCTGTTGATTCTTTCCTTTGCTGTGCAGAAGATTTTATTTTTAATATAGTACCATTTGTCTATTTTTATTTTTGTTTCCTAAGCTTTTGAGGTTTTAGTCATAAAATCTTCACTAGACAAATGTCCTGAAGTGTTTTGCCTATATTTTCTTCCAGTAGTCTTACAGTTTGGGGTCTTACATTTAAGACTCTAATCCATCTTGAGTTGATTTTTGTATAGGGTCAAATATAGGGGTACAGTTTAATTCCTCCTGATGTGGATCTCCAGCTTTGTCAGCACCATTTGTCGAAGAAGATGTCCTGTCCACAATATTTGCTCTTGGCACTTTTGTCAAATATCAGTTCACAATTCATGGATTTAGTTCTGGGCTTTCTATTCTGTTCCATTGGTCTATGTGTATGTTTTTATACCAGTGCCATGCTGTTTTGGCTACTATAGCTTTGCAGTATATTTTGAACTCAGGTAATGTGATTCCTTCAACTTTGTTCTTTTTGCTCAGGATTGCTTTGCCTATTCAGACTCCTTTTTTGATTGCATATGAATTTCAGGATTTTTTTTATATTTGTGTATAATGTATAATGTATAAATGACATTAGTATTTTGATAGGCATTGCATTGGATCTGTAGATTGTTTGGATTTGTGTACATTTAAATATTATTTCTTCTGGCCCATAAGCACGGACTGTCTCTCCATTTGTTTATGTCCTCTTCAATTTCTTTAATTAGTATTTTATAGTTTTCCTTATCTTTCACTTTCTTGGATAAATTTATTCCTAGATAATTTTTGTAGGCTATTAAATGGAATTTTCTTCTTGCTTTCTTTTTTAGCTAGTTTATTATTGGTATATACAATGCTACTGATTTGACTTTGTATCCTGAAACTTTACTGAATTTATTTATCAGATCTAAGAATTTTTGGTAAAGTCTTTAGGACTTTCTAGATGTGAGATAATGTCATCTTCAAAGAGGAACAATTTGACTTTCTCTTTTCCAATTTGGGTGCCTTTTATTTATTTCTCTTGCCTGGTTGCTCTGGCTAGGACTTCTAGTACTGTGTTGAATAGAACTGAGAGAGTAGACATCCTTGTCTTGTTCCAGTTTCTGAAGGAAAGGCTATGAGTTTTTCCTCATTGAGTATGATATTAACTGTATGTTTGTAATATATAGCCTTTAATTTGTTTGAGTATGCTTTTTCTATGCCTGGTTTGTTGAAAGTTTTTACCATGAAGGGAGTTGAATTTTATGAAGTACTTTTTCTGCTTCTATTGAGATGATCGTATGACTTTTGTCCTTCATTCTGTGGTTGTGATGGATCATGTTTATTGATTCGCATATGTTGAATTATATTTGTGCCTCTGCAATAAATTCCACTTGATCATGGTGTATTATCTTTCTGTTGTGCTGTTATGTTTGATTTGCTAGTATTTTGTTGAGGATTTTTGCATCTATGTTCATCAAGGATATTGGCCTGTAGTTTTCTTTTTTGTTGCATTCTTGTCTGGTTTTGGTATCAGGGTAATGCTGGTCTTATGGAAATAGTTGGAGAAAAGTCTCTCTTCTGCGGTTATTTTGAATAGTTTCAGGAGAATTGGTGTTAATTCTTCTTTGAAAGTTTAGTAGAATTTGGTAGTAAAGCCATCTGGTCCGGGACTTCTCTTTGTTGGAATGATTTCTATTGCTGATTCAGTCTCATTACTCACTATTGTTCTGTTCATGTTTTCGATTTCTTCCTGATTCAATTTTGGTAGGTTATATGTGTCCAGGAATTTATCCATTTCTTCAAGACTTTCTAGTTTGTTGGTGTATAGTTGTCCATAATAGTCTCTGATGAACCTTTGTATATCTGTGGTATTAGTTGCAGTGCTCTCTTTTTTCAGTTCTGATTTTGTTTATTTGCATGTTCTCTCTTTTTTTCTTGGTCTAGTTAACAGTTTACCAATTTTGTTTATATTTTCAAAGAAACCAACTGTTCATTTTGTTGATCCTTTGTGTTTTTTTTAGTTTATTTCATTTGGTTCTCTGATCCTTATTATTTTCCTTCTACTGATTCTGGTTTGGTTTGTTCTTGCTTTTCTAGCTCCTTGGAGTGCATCGTTAGATTGTATATTTGAAATCTTTCTACCTTTTTTAAATGTAGGCATTTATTGCTATAATCTTGTCTCTTAAAACTACCTTCGGGGCAACCCTTTCAGGTCCTCTCCCACTGTGGGAGCTTCTCTGTCCTCTCAATAAATCCCGTTTTCTCACTTTCTGGCCATCTGTGTCCCTCATTCTTCCTGAGCATGAGACAAGAACCTCGACCCTGAAGAACTGTGACCTGAAGAACTGCAGAAGATCATCAGAGCTGAAGAGCCATACAACACAGAGGCTGGTTTGTCAACTGATGGAGCTGAACCAGGAGAGCTGCAGGAAGAAGGCGAGACTCTGAAGCTGAAACAATCTGGGGGCTAGGCTTGCCAGCCCACCAGATCGCAACATTCTCAGGGCTTGGCTTACCAGTTCATTAGAGCTGACACTTCTGGGGTTAGGCTTACCTGCCCCTTGATGACTCTCTGGGGCTTGGGGGGCCAACCCATTAAACTGACTCTCTCAAAGCCCAGTCTGACCTGAAAAATCCACATCAGTTTTGGCACCTCAGCATGGGGCTCGACAGAAGGGTGAGTTAAGCGAAACTATCACTTTACTTTCATTTCCAAAGATCCTTGTCCTCAAGTGTTTTTACTCTCTCTGAAGAAGAAATTACTGGGACTCTGCCAGTCAGATAAAAGAGAATAGTGCTGCTGCCGGTCTACAATACACAGAGATCAGGTTTGCTGGAGAGGACTTCCCCATCACTCTCAGGTGTTGAGAATGTTGGCCCTCTTCTGATCCAGTTTCTTTTCATAGAGGTCTAGCCGTCACGTGGAATCGGAAGAAGCTTGGGGGTAATTGAGGGCATCTGGCCAATGCTACACCTCGGTGTTACCGGAAGGCTTCCAGGCTGACCCCAATTCTTGACAGCCTGACAGGGTGTTGACAGGAGGCTTCCAGCCTCTCCTATCACACTTTTTTCACCTTTCCTATCACATTTTCTTCTCTTTGGGATTGCCATGGGTACTGTCCCTACTTGGTGCTTGGTGACGGGTGTTTTTGTAGCTTAGGGAGCTAGCATTATTAGACAGTGTTGGCAACTGGCTTGATCCTTGTTGAATAAGAGCTCAGGACAAGGTGTATTCATTGGTCCACGAGGCAAAAGGTAGAAAGCTTTGGTTTCATTTTGTTCATCATGTTGGGAAGCATTGTAATTGGCAAGAATAAGAAACTGCTTTATATAAGGAATTTAAGTCTTGTGAAGTTAGGTTCCTACATTTGGGGACTCTATGGGTAAAACAAACGTCAAAATGCTTGGCTGGCTGGGTTTAGGCTTTTCAGAATATGTCGAGACTGTCTCAAAAGATCCTGTATAGGCACTTTCATGCCTCCATATTTGGGTCTTGTTAGGAAAGTAATCTGAATGTTATAACCTGGCTCAGACCATGGGCCTTCTGGCCAGGGGCTCATGGAAAGTCCCAGGTAACCTCCGCCCCACCCCCACCCCGTCAGAATCCTGCTCCTAAACCCAATGGTTCCAAGTCCTTTTAGAAGACCTAGTCTGGTAAGGAGGAACACTAGGTTTGAGGAATCCAGAGGCACAGTTGATAGTGCATAGGACAGGTATTAATGCATAGGTGAGCATGACTATTCCTACCAACTGGGCCTCTACTGCTATACTTGGGTGGAGGTCATGCTCAAATCCAAGGGTATGCCATGAAGCAGAAAAGGACAGGAAAGTGAGGGGACGCTCTCCTTTCTTCAATCCTTCTTCATCATGAGTGTTGGTTGGAGAAGAGAAAGATTAGGGAGACCTTTCTTTCACCTCTCTCTTTTCATATGTGTAACAGGTCATCTGGATATCTGCAGTATGCACTCAAGAGTGCATCCTGAGATACAGGACTCCTTTGGTCCTCAGACTTTAAACAGCGTATTAAATTCTTTTACACCCAAGCATGACTGAATTATAATTTTCAGGCTGGAGAAATCTGGCCTCCGGAGGGAAGAAATCAATCATAATACAACCGTGCAGCTAGACAGGGCAAATGGTCCGAGGTTCCATATGTACAGACTTTCTTCAAGAAAATCTAGAACTTTGTTCTGTAGAATCAATTCAGCCCTCCTAGCAGTCATCTCAAGGGATGGGCCCAACAGACTGGGGATGCCAACCCCAAAGGCACCACTGGGGATGCATCATCTCATGAGGCCACTCCATCTGGTTCATCTTGCCCTCCTTATTCAGTTCCTCCTTGTAATTCAAATTATTCCCACTTTAAAATCCCTCATTCTAGAACTCCGGCATTGCTATGTTCCTACAAAGGATGCTTGGCGAATATGGCCTTTGTAAGGTACAGATACCCTTTTCCCTATGAGACTTGAAACAAATCAAGGAAGATCTTGGAAGGTTCTCAGGTGACCCTGATAAGTATATAGACACTTTCCAGAATTCAATGCAAATATTCAAGTTCTCCTGGGAGGATGTTATATTGCTCTTAGGCCAGACCCTAATGACCACTGAGAAACAAGCAGCCCTGCAAGAGGCAGAGAAATTTGGAGATGAGCTTTGCATTTCATATAGTGCCAGAGAAGGGGAGGAGCCCAGTCCAATAGGCATGTCTGCAGTGCCATTGGAAGACCCTAAATGGAACCCCAATAGTGAATTGGGAGAGTGGAGGAGGAAACATTCCTGATGTGCATACTGGAAAGCTTGAGAATTAAACCTCTTAATTATTCTAAGTTAGCCATGATAGACCAAGGTGTCGATGAGAATTTCTCAGTTTTTCTGGAAAGGCTGAGAGAAGTTTTGATTAAACACACATCCCTAGACCCTGACTCAGTAGAAGGGCAACTAATCTTAAAACACAAGTTCATTACTCAGGAGGCTCAGATATCAGGAGGAAGCTTCAGAAATAGGTCAAAAGACCAGATAGTACTTTAGATAATCTCCTGAAACTGGCCACCTCAGTCTTTTATAATAGGATCAGGAGGTGGCACAGGAAAAAGAGAGGAGACACAAGAAAAAGGCAAGAGTTCTAGTAGTTACAGGTATATGCACCCCAGAATTCCCAAGGTTTAGCTGCTAACTGTTACGCATGCGGCAAGCCAAGATATTAAAGAAGTAATAGGGTGCCAACATGGAAGGCTGCAGAATCAGAGGGACAAAAGAGGCATCTCAATTGGCAGTCACCTTTAGTGACAAGACTCCAACAGCCCAACAGGCCTGGTAACAATGGACCTGCTAAGGGAATGGTGTCTATGGCCATAGGTACAATCTGTGGGGGCACTAGAAGCCTGATCACCCCAAAGAGGTCTAAAACTCCAGGACCTTGTTCACTGTGCAGGCAAAAAAAAAAAAAGCCATTGGAAAGTAGGTATGCTCTCTTCTGAAGGGAGGAGAGAACACCTAACTCAGGAATGAAGGCCACTGAGAAGGCCTGGAAACCTGCAGTGCCTGGCATAGCTCACCATTGCCCCAACCATCTCCAGGTGAATATTAGGGCACTGGAACCCAAATTAATAACTGAATTAACACAGATGCCAGCCATTCAGTTCTGGCCATTCGTGTTGAAATATAGCCTTGTTACAATTCAAGTTGCTAGGATTAATTCAAAGTAAATGTAGAAGGTTATATAGAAGGGTGATGGAAGAAGCCAGAAAAGCACAGAAAAGATGTAAAGAAAGTTGTTAGTGTTAGGGTACTGGATGGACAGGGTAAGGGTAGATGGAGAGAGGTGCGCCGCACCGCTGGGGCTGATAAGCCAGAAGTGTGCGCTGGAAACCCAGAGATCCAAGTAAATTGCAAAGAATTGTGACACACAAAAAGGTTAAGAAAGAAAAGTTTATTTAAAAGTGAATTAGAGAGAGAAAGAGAAAGAAGAGAGAAGATTCACCTCCCCAAGGTGGGGGAGGGGGACCAAAGCCAGGAAGTACGGTGACAGCCATAGCTCAAAGAGCACATGGCCACACCAGACTCTAGCAAGGCAATGGCCGCTGGTTGTTTGTGGTTGAGTCCTTTAACCATTCCCCTAGACAGGGGAGGATCATTAAGGTGATTGGGTGATGGTCTGCTTCCACGTCATCACAAAGGGGCAGACAAGTGCAGGTACTGATGATATCAGATGATGGACAGCAGGCAGATGGGTGGGTTAGTCACATGATTGTTGCCATGATGGGGCTTATCTGTGTCATGTAGTTCACAGAGGGCTGATTAGGTTAACCCTGGGGGGGAGCGGAGCGTGATTCCTGCAAGAGACTTGTTAGACATTTGCAATTCACAAATTCAGACATTTGCAACTCACAAATTCCTTGACCAAAGGTGGGGTGGTCTTATTACTTTTATGACTTTGGTCAGCCAAAGGGTGGTCTTTGATCTTTGGTCTTGACAAGGAACCTAAAAGTTTACTAGAGATTATTATGCTAAACCATGAATGGATGGGTTGTCCTGGTCTTGCATCTGAAGGAGATTTGCCGAGGGGGGTGGGATAGGCTGCTGCTTGTTCTGTAGTAAGATGTCTGAATGCTTGCTAATGGTTACACCGAAGCAAAAAGACTAAAGAATAAGCTAAGTTTCTTCTAGGTTTCGATAGGTACCTTTCAGTTAGGAAGGATGCAAAGGACAGAATGGTTTTGTATAGGAAAGAATCTTGTGTGGTAAATTTTTGTCCAGCAATAAAGTGGATGGTTACTTAAAGGAAGGAAAGGAAAGTATAGGACAAATAGAGGGTTTGTGCATGTCGAAAAATGGTATGTCATAGAATAGTGTATGAAACTAAGGAGACAATCAGCTAGAACTCATTTTCTAATTTAGACATTAGAGGCTGAGAAAGTCTTTGACCAACTAAAACAAGCCTTAATTGCAGCACTGGCTCGTGTCTTCCCATAGAAAATACATTTAACTTTTATGCATCTGAAAGAAAAGGAATGACTCTGGGAGCTCTAACCAAGACCCAGGGTCCAGCCCAATAGCCTGTAGGCTACCTCAGCAAAGAAATTGATCTGGGGGCTAAAGGATGGCCAGCTTGCCTAAGAGCAGTGGCAGCAGCAGTATTGTTGATGCCAGAAGCTATTAAGCTAACAATGGGAGATTAACAAATTATTGTCTTCAGTCTTCCTACCTCAGGAAATGGCAATAATACATTGTAAACACCATCAAAAGGGAACAGATGAAATAACTAAAGGAAATAGACTAGCAGATCGAACAGCCAAGTTAGCAGCAAGAAAAACCCAGATTTCTGATCCATTTGAGGCCCTCTGAATTGGGAGGGCACTTTGAAAGATATAAAACCCCAATATTTGCCTGCAGAGATAAGATGATCTACATCTAAGATATATGTTTTTGAGCCTGCAGGATAGCTACAATCAGAGAATGGCAAACTCCATCTGCCAGCCTCCTGTCATTGGAAGGTTCTTAAAACCCTCCATCAGACCTTTCACCTCAGAAGAGATAAAACTTTCCAACTAACCCAAAAACTGTTTTCAGTAAAAGTTACTGAAATAGACTTGTGGAATCATCACACTAGAGTGAAAACATGGAGAAGTTGCCTCAGCAGACCCAAAAAAGCATACAAAAATCAAACTAAAGATCATAAAAGAGAAGTGCCACTACTTACTGCCTATGGATTTCCTCCTGATGGTTCTACCTATACTTGCTGCCTTTGTTTTCATCTTGATTTGTACCATTAGACTTCTCTGTCCAGGAGCCCTTAATCCTGAGCATCCACGTGTTAGGGTTTGGACCGACAGGGTGAGAGTGAAGAGGCAGAGAAAGGCGCGCAGCACAGCTGGGACTGGCAAACAAGAGTGCGCGCTGGGAACCCAGAGATCTGAGCAAATGCAAAGAATTGCAACACACAAAAAGGTTAAGAAAGAAAAGTTTATTTTAAAGTAAGTTAGAGAGAGAAAGAGAAGGAAGAAAGAAAATTCACCTCCCCAAGTTGGGGGAGGGGGACCAAAGCCAGGAAGCATGGCGACGGCCATAACTCAAAGAGCACATGGCCACACCAGAGTCTAGCAAGGCAATGGCCACTGGTTGCTTGTGATTGAGTCCTTTTAACCATTCCCCTTGATGGGGAAAGATCATTAGGTGATTGGGTGGTGGTCTGCTTCCACGTCATCACAAAGTGGCAGGCAAGCTCAGGTACTGATGTTAGGTGATGGAAGCAGGCAGATGGGTGGGTTAGTCACATGATTGTTGCCATGGTGGGGCTTATCTGTGTCACAGAGGGCTGATTAGGTTAACCCTGGGGGCGGGGAGGATTCCTGCAAGAGACTTGTTAGACATTTGCAATTCGCAAACTCAGACATTTGCAACTTACAAATTCCTTAACCAAAGGTGGGGTGGTCATATTATTATGACTTTGACCTTAACAAGGAATCAAAAGTTTACTAGAGATTACTATGCTAAACCATAAATGGTTGGGCTGTCCTGATCTTGCATCTGAAGGAGATTTGCCAAGGGGGATGGGATAGGCTGCTTGTTCTGCAGTAGAATATCTGAATGCTTTCTAATGGTTACGCTGAGGCAAAAAGACTAAAGAATAAACTAAGTTTCTTCTAGGTTTCTATAGATACCTTTCATTCCCCACTCGCTCTTGGAAATATTCTTGGGAAACAGGGCGAAGATCATTCTTCTGTATTTACTTCCTACTGAAATGGGCTGTAGAGATGTCCTACCTATCTATTTCCAAGGGCATGAACAGGAAATGGTGGAACCTTAACCAAATACTGTTTGGATTTAATAAAACATTGAGAGAGAGCACAGGTAAAAAAAATTATTAAGCAAATGATGATGAAAAAGGCTACTGTCCCAAAAAACAATGCTGGAAAAGTGAAAGTAGTCCTGTACATCATATGTATGTTTAGCCAAAGCTTCTAATTCATTAACGTAAGTTAATGAATTATCTATAGTTGTACCTTAACAAATAAACACAGCCACTTCAAGAAGAATTGAAAACATTAGAGACATGTAGTTAGATTGTAGCTTAAATTGAAAATTCAAAACAGGTAAACATTGGCAAGAGAAAAAACAGTTTCCTTTTGTTTTTTTTTATAATCGGTCTGATATACTTTCACAACGATTGATATGCCAGAGGGTAAAGCCCAGGTTATTTTGCCATTCATTCTATGTCAGATAGTAATCCTTGTGCCTAGAAGGCGATCCCAAAGTTGCTAGTAATTTGGCACTGAAAAACACTATAGCCGATAACAAACTTCTCTGAGCAAAATTAATCTACCTGGTCTGCAGTTAGCTGGGGAGGGTGTGGGGCAGATGTGGTTCCTGGAGCTTGCTTCTTATCTCACCCTAGAGAGACTGAATTGAGAACTTGAAGAGTTTAAGTACCAAAATTTTAAAAGCATAATGTTAAAACACAAGATTACAGTAGTTATTACAAAAGTTACTTATTTAGCCAAAATGATAGTCCAAAGATTTTGAAAAGAAAAAAAAAAACCTCGCTTTTTTGTAACAAAGATAGTGGGGGAGAGTTAATTGAAGCTTTGTCTCTTTCTTCTTCCCTCTGTTGTTTATAGGAGAAAATTCTTTTGGAGATTGTTAATTAAGAAGCTCATGTTCTGGTCTTGGAGTAACATTTTGGCCTAGCATTAGTGTACTTGATATTAACGGTAAATTTATAGAAACTTTTTTGTAGCCTCAAGTGTTTATTTTTACAAACTTTCTTTTTACAAGCTTATACCATTTTTTTTGACATGCTTGAAACTTCTGTTTTTTTTTTCTGTACTTTCCTTAACCAGTCATTTTATTATAGAACAGAAATATACCATACAAGATCCTTTCCTATACACAATTATTTTTCTTTCCTTTATCCTTTTTTACCAAAAACATACCTCATACCAACAACTTTCTTTACATTTTTCCTGACCTCAGAGCTCTAACCAAAGCAATAAGTTTATATGCAGTGGAAGGGCTTGGATAGGATCCAACATAGAACTATCAAGGGAATTCAAAGCTAAACAAAAGGCACCCAAAAAGCACAGTGGTGATGGCTCAGGGTAAAGAATAATATGCATTAAAATTTTTGTCATAATGTTCCTTCCCAATATTGGAGCTGGACATGTTGGCATAACAAGGAAGAAGCGTAGAAATATTTTATCTCCCAGAACACATGGAGGTAACGGCGTAGTGAGGAGCCTGGGTATAATGCCCTGCACCCCCACAACTGAAAAGGTTGGAGGAAGGAGTGGACCAGGAAATTTAAGTAGAGCTGAGCACGTAGCCCCCATATTAATAACAAATGATATATAACTCTTCGAGCTACTGATATCTCCACCCCAGGCTCTGTTGGTTTAGGTAGTTTGTTCCAAAGACATTGGGGCTACCAAGCCAGGGGCAAGTCAATCTGACTGGAGCAAGCCCAAGAGATCCCCTTCCGAGATCGTGCGAGATGCCTGGTGTCCCTTATTTGCAGCAAGCCTCTGGGCCATGTGCTCTCTTCTGGCTAGGCGAATGAGGTAATCACGAGCCCAACATCCATGTTGTTTGCATTTGGGACAGGGTTTTGCTGGTGGCAGGGCAACAGTCTTTGGCCATATGCTCATTTTGATGGCATTGGAAACAAACCTGGGAAGGGGGCTGTGTACCCCTTCTGCGATTGACTGTCTGGGGTGGAAGATTATCAGTGGTGGCTCTCTCTGCTAAAGCAGTAGATAAAAGCTGAAACGCTTCCCACTTATGTTTGCAGTCCTGCATTCTTTCCTCCTCCTGGTTGTTAAAAACTTTATTTATTTTTTTTCCTGATGCAGGGTGACACTTTAATTCCACTCTTTGTAAAGAGATCTATGGAAGCTACAGCAGGAAGGATGGAAATGGGTGGAAGACCCTGGTGGGTGAAGGGTGGCCAGGGGCACACGGCTGCCTTTATGGGATTGAAGGGAAGCTGCTCGGTCTGTGTGATGGAACCTGGGGATGATTTTCATTTGAGACCTGGCCTGGGAGGGAACTGGGTTTGCCAGCAGTGCAGAGGCCTGGGGGTCGGGGGGGTGGGGACCAGAATAAGCACAAGCCAGTCCCCTCCAGAGGAGTCCGATGAGATTGGGGATCAGGAACCTGTTTTCTTACCCAGAAACGTTTTCTTCATGAGAAACGAGGCAGGGCAGTTTGGAGACAAGAAGGAAGCTCAAACTTTCATACTAAGACCATTCGTGGACTTGCTGTCAGGCAAGAAACCTGTTCTGGAGGGGATGAGCTGGGTGCAGAGATGTCCCACAGCAGAGAGGGTGGGGCCTGTTGGCTTCCCTTGCCACTCCAAGGACACAGACCCATAGTGTCCCGTGGGCCTCAAAGCTGCTGAGTGAGACTAAGGGCCACTGTGGGCCATGCACTGGATCATGGGGTATGGAGAACAGACATGAGACTGTGCCTCATAATTATGCAGGACCCCACCCCACGAGCAGTCCAGGTGTTGTAGCAGGAAACAAGAGAGAGATCGTGACACTGAGACTATTATAGGAAGTGGTACTTTATTACGCTGGCCATCCCAGCAGACCCGAGAATCTAATGTGTCCAAATCGAGCGCCCCAGAACAGAAGTGGGGTCTTATACCCTTGTTTAGGTAAGGGAGGGGGTCATGTTGAGTGATTACATACTTTCTTTGGAACTTTACAAGGTTGTACTCAGCAAAATCAGATTTTTTAAAGAGCAAATGGTTTCCAGGAACTGCAGGCTTGTCAACCGTAACTTCAGAAGGGGGGTTTTAGATAAGACTCTTTTCCATTTCCATGAAATGGCCAGTCTCTGGGCATTTGGCCTTTCTTAAACAAAACCTGCCCAGTGCCTGGCAGGTCTTTAAAGTTGCAACTTGCCTTTCAAAAGGAAATACCTTTAACTGCTATCAACCCATCCTTCCTGCCGCTGGACTAGTGGGAGATATTCAATCAGCCCAGGTGAGGCCAACTGCTGATCCTGAATCAGCTGCATGTGTTTCTGTGTTTATTCACTCGATCATACAAGAAATATATTTGAGCATTTGCCGTATCCTGCCACAGTGTCAACCACGGTTCTGAGGCAGTCTGGTGATATTTGGTGTTCTGAGCTAAGGAGGAGATGGGCTGGGCCCTTGCCTGTCACACTCAAGGACCAAAAGAAGCAGGTGCAAGTCTTAGGGTGGAACCAGGGAAGGGGACCCTGGTGCCGACATGTGGCCATGGGGCAGGGGCAGGGGGCAGGATTGAAATCAAGGTGGACATTAATCACCACCCCCACATGCTCTGCTGGACAACAGAGCATCCCATCATCTACTACCAAATCCACCTCTGGCTTCTGAGCACGGCAGCCTGGGAAAACCCTTGGGTTCTTGGAGTGACTCTTGTAGGCCGAGGTCTCCTTCACCCCAAGCCACCATTGCTCATTCCACACTTTGTCTCATCCTGGGCAGTTACTCCAGGGTGCCACCGACCTGATCTGGGGCCCAGGAACAAGCTAGCTGTAAGGCCACTGGGCTGTGCTTGTGTTCTGGCTCCCAGAGGGCTCCAGTGTGTCCCCCAGGTAAGCCTGCTGGCCTCCAAGGGAGGCCCAGGGACTGGCAGGGAGCCTCTTTTGGTGGTATCCCAACCCTGACTCACTGTCAGGAGGTGATGGTAGGGGCCTCGGGAGGGTGAAGTGTGTCTGTAGGGCCAAGACTGCCCAGGTTTGCCATTGTGGTGGTGGTCTGGCCCCAGCCATACCATGGCCCAAGACTGGTGGAGAGGGCCTAGTCCTCCTTGGGCCTCTCCATAGTAAGAAATGTGTCCAGGACTGCGGCCTGCCGCTCAGGGTCCCCTAGGGGCTGCTTCTCATGGTTCTTTTCAGCTCTTGTCCTTGTCCAGGATGGAGAACGCAGGCAGACGGCCCGGGGCAGTGGGTTCAGACCTGGCAGAGGCTCACTGGTAAGGTTCTCATCATCTGAGTCAGCAAGGACCTCAGCCAGCTCCTGGTCAGACATGTTGGTCAGCTCAGTGAGGTCCAGGAGGTCAAAGTGGACCTCCAGGGAGGAGATGCTGCTCAGGGGCTGCCTCCTCTCTGTGACCTGTAGGAGCCCCGGAGCTGGTATTGGGATGCCCACCTCCTCCTCCACCACAGGCGTGTGGCAGCTGTCCCCCATCCCATGGGCTGGGACACCTAGGGCAGCCTGTGGCACCTCAACCTCCTAAACGATCTCTCCAGGGCCAGCGGCCTCCAGGGGCTCCATGTGGCCGGCAGGGTCTAGGGGGCACATGGGTGGCGGCATCACCTGGCCCAGGTGCCCCAACAGCTGCAGTTGTGACTCAGCCCGGGCTCTGGGCACAGCACATTGGGGCAGCAGCCCGGGGGCTGCACTGGCAGGGAGGAGCCCGTGGGGCACACAGCTACTCTGGGGCCTGGGTTCCCCACCATCCCTGTTAAAGACTTTAAAGGCCATGTCCAATAGTTCTAGTTGAGGGGTTTGTGGGCCTTTTCTAATTTTTGGAGTTTGCGTCTAATATCCCGTGCTGACTGGGAGATGAAATACGTAACCAAAAGAACTTGTCCCTTCAGAGAGTTTAAATCAATATTAGTAAACTGCTGCAATGTCTCAGAGAGGTGACTTAGAAACATTGCTGGATTTTCATATGGTCTTTGAAAAACCTCTATTATTTTGTCTTAGTTAGCCTGTTTAATAACACTTTTTTTTTTTTTGAGTTGGAGTCTCGCTCTGTCGCCTAGACCAGAGTGCAGTGGCTGCTCCCAGCCCCTGCAGCCTCAACCTACTGGTCTCTGGCGAGCCTTCCACCTCAGCCTTCCAAGTAGCTGGAACTACAGGCACATGATATCATGCCCGGCTGATTTTTTGATTTACTGTAGAGATGAGGTCTCGCCAAGTTGCCCAGGTGAGTCTCAAACCCACAATTCACTCACCTCAGCCTCCCAAGGTGTGGGATTACAGGCTGAGCCACCGAGTCGGCTTAATAACACCTTTTTTGTAGTTAGTTAACAGGATTAATTTACATGATTCCTTTACTTTTGTCTGGGAAGAAGGTTGATATAGTCCCAGTTTAGATATAACTTGAGATAAATTTATCATGAGAAAACAAGAACTTTAATATACTTTTGCCCCAGCCACCTCCCTGAGAAGAGACCTATTAAGCCATGTGGAAACCTGAATGGGTTTTCCAAGTACACGTGGGGGTGGTGACTTGTTGTAACTAATAGGACTGCCACCAGGGGGTTATTCAAGCAGTGATGAAGGCGGGTGAGAAGGCTGGAGGTTGGGGTCAGGCGACATGGCCTTTGGCACTGGCCCCTCTTCCAAAGACAAAAGAGAAAGACTGGGGCTGGGGTCAGGTGCCGTGGCCTTTGGAGTAAGAGAGAAGAGAGACTGGGGGCCAGGGCTAAATGTCACAGCCGTTGACGCCAGTCCCTCCTCCACAGGTAAAGGTGGAGGATGAGAAGGAAGAGAAACTGATAGAGAGTAGTAGCAAAAGCAGATTATAGAGACAGGAGTAGTTAAACCAGCTTGGTCAGCATTTGAGTTAGAGGGAAAGCAGGAATTGGAGTTGTAGAAAGAATAGGAGAATATGAAAGAGGTGAAACTCTTTTGAGAGAGGATCGGCTCAGTCAGCAGAATTAGTATACTCTGATGAGCCTATGGACAATGGGGTTTGGGGAGCCAACATAGAAATATGACAAGAGGAACAGACAAGGGTGGCGAGCTAACTCATAAAAGGCTTGAATATATGGAAGCTCAAGGTACTTGCCATTTCTTGTGAAGTGTAAATCAAGCTGCAGGAGTGCATTAGGATTTAAGGAGACACCTTCTGGTCAGGTTTCACCAATCCTCAGCTTATATTGTGGAATTTCCCTGTACTTGTCCACCAGTGAAAAGATCAGCTGGGGTAAAGTGGGCCGGAGCCAGTGCTGGGGCTGCAAAGCAGTATTGTAGTAAAAGGACAGTTGGGATGGGCTTTTGGTTTCTCGGGATTTGTTTCTGGGCCTTATTCCATCCAGATCCCCTGCCAGGCATTCCCAACATGTTCAAAGGAATCAGCGCAAAGGATGTGAGTCAGCAGGAAGAGAGTGTCCTCCCATCCTTGTGCCCACTGGAGCTTGCCGGATGCATGTTCCACCATGTCTTGGAAGGCCTGGTACCAGGACTTTGAGCAACTAGTTCCCCAACCCTTGCTAGGAGTCTCCCAAGACGGAAACCGGAAACCGGAGAGATCCAGAAAGTCATCCAAACAAAGCGTAGTCCAAGAGTGCACATATGATAAATGAGGGATGACTCAACAGAGGCGCAGAAAGGCGTACCATGCAGCTGTTGGAGTTTCAAGGTCCTTTGTGGAGTTACTTCACCAGCCAGAGAGGAAAAGAGTAATGAAACCAAGCACTTTGTCCCCCACCCATACGGGCACTGGCATTCCAAACTTTCCTTCGGGGACCTTCCTGCCTCCCTAGGGAGTAGCACTAGGCAGAGACCGTCAGTTGTCCTCCAAGAGCCAGCCTGGTCCATGGGAAAACTCAGAAATGCTGACTAGAAGGAAGTAAAGAGTTAACCTTAGTCCTTCATAGGTGGGGCCACTGTGGTCTGGTGTCTTTCCCTGGGGCCTTTCAGCACCCTGAAGTGTAACCTCAGTCAGAGCTTTCAGCTGCCACCAGGTTCCAACACAGTCCACAGAGGGTCACCAGTTAGGAAATAAGAGAGAGAAAGAGAAATCTCAGTGGAACCTCCAAAAATGTTAGGGTTTGGACAGACAGGATGAGTAGAAAGATGGAGAGAGGTGTGCAACACTGCCAGGGCTGGCAAGCCGGAGGTGCGCATTGGGAACCCAGAGATCTGAGCAAATGTAAAGAATTGTGACACACGAAAAGGTTAAGAAAGAAAAGTTTATTTAAAAGTAAGTTAAAGAGAGAAAGAGAAGGAAGAAAGAAGATTCACCTTCCTGGACCAAAGCCAGGAAACATGGCGACTGCCATGGCTCAAAGAGCACATGGCCACACCAGAGTCTTGCAAGGCAATGGCCGCTGGTTGCTTGTGATTGAGTCCTTTTAACCATTCCCCTTGATGGGGGAAGATCATTAGGCGATTGGGTGGTGGTCTGCTTCCACGTCATCACAAAGTGGCAGTCAAGCTCAGGTACTATGATGTCAGGTGATGGACAGCAGGCAGATGGGTGGGTTGGTCACATGATTGTTGCCATGGTGGGGCTTATCTGTGTCAAGTAGTTCACAGAGGGCTGATCAGGTTAACCCTGGGGTGGGGGGAAGGATTCCTGCAAGAGACTTGTTAGACATTTGCAATTCACAAATTCAGACATTTGCAACTTACAAATTCCTTGACCAAAGGTGGGGTGGTTGTATTATTATAACTTTGGTCTTAACAAGGAATCAAAAGTTTACTAGAGATTATTATACTAAACCATGAATGGTTGGGCTGTCCTGATCTTGCATCTGAAGGAGATTTGCCAAGGGGGATGGGATAGGCTACTTGTTCTGCAGTAGAATATCTGAACGCTTTCTAATGGTTACACTGAGGCAAAAAGACTAAAGAATAAGCTAAGTTTCTTCTAGGTTTCTATAAGTACCTTTCACCATGGGATAGTTTTCTTCCCTAGAAGTCTCCCACACAGGAACAAGCAAAATGCCTACTATATCTTGCTTCCTGTTTTTAGTATCATTAGTCCTAGCTTCTTATAAGCACCCTCTCTCACCCTCCATTAAGTAGGTGGCTCAACAGGGTAATTATTCAAGTGTTGGATATGCTCACAGTGGAATGTGGAGGAATATGCACATTATGAAATGAAACTTGTTTCCATATTAACACTTCCTCCCAAGTAAAAGAGACTTTACAGGTTATAAAACAATAATAAAATCATTGACTCTACAAAAACAGGCAGTTTCAGGACCTAGTTGGTTACAATCTTTTCAACCTCTCTAGGGATTTATAGTATATGGACACGGGTTTTTTTCCCTCAATACCTCCTTTGGTTGTATTGGTTGTGTTTGGCCCATGTATATAGTTAACATTATTGCAAAGTTTGTTTTTTCTCACCTAGAGGTCATCAAACTCCAAATGGAGATGCAGATGGAACCCTGTATGGAAGCTTCTTTCAACTGAGAACCTTTAGATCGCCCTCTGGAGGATTCCTAACTGCCATCCCCATATGACACACATGATCGGCAGGAAGTAGCCAGACCAGTCATTGATTCCTACCCACTAACAACAGTTAGGCCTCCTACTCCAGAGACAGAGATAGCTAGAGAAAGGCTAGGGAGATAGACAGGTGAGTGCTCTGGTAACAATGTAGTAAACTCCTGGCAGACATTTCAGGCTCAGCTTTGGTAAACAAGCTCCCTGTGAGCCTCTCAAACTAGAGCTTAAGTACTCACTGCTGGAATCGAAAAGCAACCAATCAGCTCACCATTAGGCCCCTACCTGCTGCCAATTGGTCCTTAATACTAACCAATCAGAACAGCAACAGCTCACAGCTAGTGCTAGCCAATTGGCTCGGTCTTAGAGCTACATAAACACCAGGTTTTCAGCCTAAAAAGGGGAACTCCTTTGGGTCCCCTCCTACTGTGGGAGCTTCTCTGTCCTCTCAATAAATCCTGTTTTCTCACTTAAAAAACACAACAACAACAAAACTACTTGTACTGTGTTCATTGGTTTTGGTATGTTGTGTTTCAGTTTTCATTTGTTTCAACAAACTTTTTTATTTCCTCCTTAATTTCTTCATGACTCAATGATCATTCAGGAACATGCTGTTTAATTTTCATGTATTTGTACAGTTTCCCAAGTTCCTCTTGTTATTGATTTCTAGGTTTATTCCACTGTAGTCTGAGAAAATGCTTGCTATGATTTTTTTTTTTAAAAATCTGTTGAGAGCCAGGTGCAGTGGCTCATGCCTGTAATCCCAACACTTTGGGAGGCTGAGGCAGGAGGATTGCTTGAGCCAGGAGTTCAAGATAAGCCTAGGGAACATAGTAAGAAGTTGTCTTTATAAAAAATTTTTAAAAATGAGCCAGGGCATGGTGGGGCACATCTTTAGTCCCAGCTACTTGGAAGACTGAGGTGGAAAGATCACCTGAGCCCAGAAGATTGAGGCTGTGGTGAGCCATCATCCATACCACTGCACTCTAGCCTGGGCAACAGAGCTAGACCCTGATGAAAAAATTAAAAAGTGTTGAGAATTGTTTTGTATCCTAACATATGATCTATTCTTGAAAATGACCCAAGTGATGATGAGAAGAATACATATTTTATAGCTGTTGGATGACATGTCTATTAGAACCATTCAGTCTAAAGTACAGTTTAAATTCAATGTTTCTTTGTTAATTTTCCATATAGATAATCTGTCTAATGCTGAGTGTTGAAGTCCCCAACTATTGTTCTATTAGAGTCCATAATATGGCTTCATCTGGGCACTCCAGTGTTGCGTGCACAAATATCTAAGGGGATGTTGTTACATCCTCTTACTGAATTGATATCTTTATCATTATATAATGGCATTTTTGGTCTCTTTTTATGGTTTTAGACTTAAAATCTATTTTATCTTATATAAGTATAGCTACTCCTACCCACTTTGGGTTTCTATTGGCATATAATATCTTTTTGCATCCTTTTATTTTCATTCAAGTACTTTTTATTTTAAGTTTCATATTGCCAATTGGTTCTCACAGAATGCTTTTGTTGTTAAACTTTTGTTTACACAGCCAACCTATGATTGGAACTTAAGCATGATTTGATAAATGGAGTTGCATCCCAATCCACTAACACTTTCTCAATAAATTTATTGGGAAATTTAATCTGATATGTGACTTACTGTTAAACTGTTTCTCATCTTCAAAAAGTACTTTCATTAAACTTAAACATGTTTCATCTTCAGGACTCCTGACTGCAATAGTGTTTCTTTTTTAGCTTAATGCAGGTCTTGGAATATGTTTGATTTACATTATTATCTATAAAATCCTGGAACTCATTCAAATCAACTTTGAATTTTAAAATTAAATTTAGATTATACTATTGTTTCACAGGTAGTTTTGATGTAATTAGTTCATAAAGCCAGTAGATGGTTCTAATAAATCAAAATAATTTATAACATGAAGAATATTTCCTCAATTGTGCAATTCACAATGACACAACACACTTTTAACTTTAACGTTTTCTCCAACATGTGACTCCAAGTCTAGAGTACACAATAACAAATAAAAAAATCTTTTATTTGTAGTGCAAACTGATTTCCATGGTGGAAATGTTCCTTCCATGGTAGAATGAGCTACTAACTTATGGCAAGTTCAAGCTACTAACATGATGTGACTGAGTCTAGAGTTGGAAGTTAATGTCCACCAGCATACCATTACACAGTATCCACATAGTAAAACCACTAAAAAGTGATGTATTGGGGGTATTTAGTTCCTGGATTTTCAGTAAGTTAAAACATTTCAACTTGTAATATTGACAGTGCTAAACAACAAGCTGGAAAAATTCCTGAAAGTTGATTCTCACTGGCCAGTATGAGCCAGATCTCACATACCACACAGCTTCCATTGTATAACACACAGCTCTGCACATTTCAGAAGAGCAATAATTCCAAATGAATACCAAATATTGGCCCATGTATGTATGTGTTAAATACTGTTTGTGTTGGCTACTGGTTGCCTTAGCTAAGGCCATTCTTTCTAATGATGAAATAAGCACATTCCATTGAAGGTCTCTCTGAGGACGATGGGAAATCCAACTACACTGCTAAATATGTTGATAGTTGGTTACTGATTTCCAAGGGTCAAGAGGGAAATGTGATTTGTCTGCTATTACAGCTTATACTTCTTGATTCTTCTATTTGGCCACATTGCAGGGACGTATTCCTCTAAGACTCACCAGCTTCTTCCTGTAAGACCTCATTTCAAGATGCAGGCAAGTAAAAAATATGTGTGTAATATCTGGCTGTTCTATACATCTCCACTGTTCTATCAGAAATAAGAACATTCTTAATCTGTGCAGTTCTACTAATCCATTGTTTTTCAGGCTGAGTATACTTATAGATATTTTTATAAAATATTACCTGAATGCTTTCTTTGGGGGGGGATGGGTGAAAGAGTCTAAAATTTAAGAATGAAATCTAGAAATTAATATAGTTAAGAAAATTACTTAAACACGGAAAAACATGTTCTCAACCTTGACATTTTTTAAAGGTTATACAGAAGTGACTTTTGATTTCCCCATTGAGAATCTTAGTGTAGACTACTAGGATACTAAGCTCTGTGTGTAGCTTCATCTTCCTAGGTAATTCAGTTGCCCACCCCTTCCCCAATTTATCTCAGTTACCAAGGCAAAAATCTTCCCCTTTTTCTCTTTTGATCTAATTAAATAAGATCTAGTTTAAAGTTATCTACCCATCCCTGTATTTTAGTAAAATGGAAACAGTATAGATTACTTCATAAAACAGTAATTCTAGCAAATTTAACACAGCATGTAATGTAATTAAAGGTAAATAGCTATATTTCCTCTGATCATATGTTTTGGACTGAGATAGATTGATCCTCCTATATTGAGTTTAGATATCTGACAAATCATTGCCTTTTAGTATATAATAAACTAGTTTTGAATACAGCATTAAAAATATAACATAACTAATCCTTTACTTACCAAAATAGCCATATCACAATTTGTAGTTTCTCAGACAAAATACAGAAATGGGAATCAATTAACCCAGGTTCCTTTCTCAGCTTTGCCACTGACTTTCCAGTGCTATGAAAACAGGTAAGTAAATTCCTGAAATCAATGATATAAAGTAAGCAATATCTCACTTCTGATTTAGAAATTCCTAATTTGCACTTAACTGACATATATACACACTTCATGCAATTTTGGCTTTCTGGAAATATCTTCTGCATGTAGGAGTAGATACCTAGAAGTCAAGAACAGTCATTCTTTCTTCTCTAGAGCTGTCATTGGAATTCTTATTGTTTTCCTTCCTCCTCCATGTTTACTGAAGATATGGAGACAGTATATGTCCTTTTTCTTCCTGTCTGGCTTCTCATTTCTTCTGTGGTTCTGTGTAGACTTGGGGAAATCAGGACTGGTGGAATGAAGGGACTGAGATGGGGGTGTGGAAGGGCCATATGTCTAGTATTCAATATTTTTCTTGCTACTTGGTTCCAGACATGGAGATGGTCACAGGTAAAAGTTGTGGAGACTAAGGAATCAATCTAACCTAGGAAAAGGCTAACGTCAAGCCAGTTCCTGCATTCGTTTCTTGAACTTCCTTTAGTCATGTATATTTACATCTTGTTCATCAAAAAGAAGTTCTCTGTGTTAAAACAAACCCTTATAATTGATTGTAAAAGTGCTACATAGATGTACATCATTTTAGACAACTGTCTTAAATTGAATTCTGATTTCTAAAACATTCTAATACCCCTACATTCCTGATCTAGTAGAATTGTAGCATCATAGAAGGGAAGAGTCCTAAGAAAGAGTGTGAGGTTAAGAAAAGATTTGAAATGAGAAGGTGAGTATTTAATTCAAGAGTTGCTGCTAGTAATATTAGTCTGATGACCTAGAGCAAGGCACAGAGCCTCAGTGTTTTCATCCTGCAAAGTAAGAATAATCTAAATGATGTGGCTGGGTAAAGTCAAAAGGAGATGATTAAAAAATCCTTTGTAGTCTACAGAGCATTATCGCATCCAAGGTTCAACCCCAAGTACAACCTGCCCTTTAGCGACATGACAGTCTCTTCTTGATCACTCCAGTGATGGGGATCTTATTCCTTGAAGGTCATTTTAGACAGTTCTAGTGACAGCTCTAGATATACGAATTCAAGTCATTACATCTACATGTATATGTGAATATGTATACACACACATATATTCACACACACACACACACCCCTAAATACATGCACACATATATATGTCTATATTCTCTATAAACTGCTTCCTGGTAAACCTTTATCATTTACTCTAGTTAAGGAAAAAAAAAACAGGTCAGTCTACTGACCTAGGAATAGAAGCATAAGTGCATTTGCCATTAAGACAAGACCAATTGCCCTTACTGTATTTTAACAACTGAGTTATTTTGCTTAAAATGCCTACTCTGGGCAAGTGAGTGAGTTTTCTTTCTCTGAGATCCTAGGAGGAGGCAGACAACACAGTTGAAAGGGGGTAGCACTAGCCACATGGTTATTTAAATTCAAATTTAATAAAATTAAAATTTTAGTTCCTCATTTCAGGTGCTTAATAGCCACATGTGACGAGTTATTGGTTGGTATAGATAGTGAATGTTTCCATCATGGCAGTAAGTTCTACTGAACAGCTGTAGATGATCATTCATTATCAACTACAATGTGCCAGGACCCAATTAAACACTTTACATACAAATGCTAAAACATCAATAATGGAAGTTTTACTATCCCTAGAAAATAATTACATAATAGCATTATTAACTGAGCTCTTACTCAGACAGTTCGAGGAAAATAGTACTTTTTATCCCTAAATGAAGTTCCTAGTCTTCACACTCTCCAAAAACTTAAGAAAATGGAGATGGCATTTACTAGTTACCTATGTTATTATCAAACACTCATCCCCATGCATATGAGGGGAACTCAAAAGAACCTAGAATTATCTTTTGGGGGGTGGACCCCTTATAGTACATGCTTCCCCCACTAGGTAAGAGTTCTAGGAACCCATCAGCATCAGTGTACTAGCCAGCATTGTTGTGAAAGGCTGAGTTTCGTTTCAGTGAATTTTGTTTTAGAGATTCTTTCACTGTTTTTGCCCATTTCATGATGGATTATTTACGAGCACACTTGCCCACACCGCACTGAGTGGTCATCAGTTTTGACCAAAAATGGCATGACCCTCATGCCCCACCCTCCCTATTGATCCAGTCTCACCCCTAGTGACTTTTTTGTTTCCTCAAAGGAAACATTTCGCAGATGTGGAATTGGTGAAACAAACAGCAACAAAAAAATGCAGAAGCACTAAAAGGCATCAAAATGGATGAGTTCAAAACCTATTTTGAGCAATGGAAAAAGCATCTCAATAGGTGTGTTGCATCAAATGAAGAGTACTTTGAAGGGGACTGAAGTTAAACATGTAAGAATACACAATTTTTTATAAATTCTGGTTTTTGTGGAGTCCCCCTTTGTACTGGAAATCTGAGTTCTTCCCTAAGGCAGTGGTCTTTAAATTATGAGTGCCATACCCAGATCAGAACTAAAGGAAAGTTTAAACCTTAATCAGGCCCATGTTATTGCTCTTTTCTTCCCTGATAATGACCTGTGATTAATTCAACTGCAGGACATGGCAAAATAACTGCAGTTACTTGGTTACACTATTTTCTTCACCACTATCTGAGAGAGGAAGTTCTGCCAGGATATTGTACATTAACTCTTTACATTAACTCTCCTCCAGGGACAAGAAAGTGTATCCACACTGCCTTTTGTCTTGAAAACATAAATAGAGATGGCTTGTAGCACAAAAGAATGGATTTTCCCTGAGCAGCATCTTTAGATAATGTTGCAGCTTTAGTTGGGAAGGGTGAAATATTTATATCTGGCTAGGTCTGCTCTTCAAGGGCTCAGGCCAGTTATTAGCTTTCTCCCAATCTTGGTGTTGTTATCTGTGAAACACCATGAGTGGGGTAGCTGATCACAAATATTTCCATGATTCCGATGACTTTTCCCAAACAACATCTTATCTATAAACTTCATACAGCTCTCTTCCCAACCCGTGCAGCTATCACAGCCCTCAATTGTGGCATGGCTGCGTAATTCCCAGTCTTTTTCTAGGACTTAGTAAATTATTAGGATAAATAACCCATAGGCTTTACCTTAAAGGCAGCAAATTGTTTTCTAACTTCCCAGTCATAAGCCTGCATCCTGGAGTGGTTTCCAGCAGTGGTTGGTAAACTACTACTCAAGGGCCACATCTGGCCCACCTCCTATTTTTGTCCACCTGGGAGCTAAGAATAATATTTACATTCTTAAATGGTTGGAAAAATACAATGAAGAATAATGCTTTATGTCATATGAAAATTATATGAAATTCAAATTTCAAATAAAGTTAAATTGGAACCCAGTCACATTCATTGCCTATGGATACCTGTGGGCTACACAGCAGAACTGAGTAGTTGCTGCAAGCCCACAGGCCTTATATTTACTATCTGACCCTTTACAAAATGTGTTGCCCTTGGTCTAGAACACAGACTCTGGACTCCGCTGGCTTGGTCATAGAGCTCAACTCTGCTGTGTTCCTTCCACTTGGGTGGGTCCCATCGGCTCCTCTGTTCCCCAACTATACAATGAAGATGGTAACAGCATCATGGAGTTTTGCAAGGATTAAGAAAATACGTAAATCACTTAAATGAGGATCTGGCATGTATTGAGTAACATATATATGATATTTGTTATGATTAGTTGCCACAATTTTTTTCATAAATGAAAGCAGCAGTGGCTAACCAATTTGTTAGTGATAGTTATAAGAATTTTATTTGTAGCCCTCCATTAAAATTTGATTATTTGGCAGTAGAACAGTAGGGAGATGTCTAAAGACAACTGGAATGACAGCACAGTCATTTAGCCACAAAGCCAATTCTGCATTACTTAAAAGTATTTTACATATATTTCTATATACTTCTTTCAAACTCGAGTGGTGAGCTTATGCTCAACTTTGTGTTCAGCCTTGACCACCTCGTCCTTCGCTTTGATTACTTCTTTCTGAAGAAAAGGCCTTCAAAACATCAGCCAAGGAACTCATAAAATGTCTACTATACCTTGATGATCACTGTGGTATTTGAAAACAGTAACCTACTTCCTGACTCAAACATAAAACAGGCAACATGTGGTTTCTTTGCTACAAGACAACAGAAAAGATTACAATTTTTCTCATGATTCAGGACTTTCATTTTTGGAGTTTGGGTATGGAATCCAAAAGGAGGACTTGAAAAGGGCAGAGGAAAACAATGAACCTAATGAGAACACAGCCTGGGAACCTGGAATGGAGGATATCCCTCCACCACAGTGAACATGCACAGCACCACTCTGGCAGGAGCTCCAATATTGGTCAAGTTTTGATGACTCAACATTGCTGGGCAACCTCAGTAAAGACTGTGCCGCTTACTTAACACATTTCTCAAGACATTAACATTCAGGAAATCATTAGGTCTAGTCCTTAACAGTGAAGGACACGTAAACAATTTTCTATGTGCGTAAAATTAGAAAGCAAAACAAAAATCCCATCCTTGAATTGCTTCAAATTCTTCAACCGGATGCAAAAGAAAAATGCGCGCGAAGCAAAGAAAAATATTTTCGGAGTAACCTAAGTTGATGTTGCGATGTCTCACCTTCCTGAATATTTGTCAGCCAACTTTTAGTTTGCTTTAAGCTTTTCCTGTATAAAAAGTAGCTGAATGATTTGGGGAGAAGGGATTGTTTTGCCTGAACCATCCAGATAATTCCCAAACAATTCATTTTCCGGAGAACGATCTGGGCGAGGCTGCCCTGCCCAGAAAATACCCTTTGTCCTACTCAGGCCACATGTGAGCTACACCCAGCTTAATCAGGCGATGAATTGTCCCCTGGCAGGGAAATTTGCCGTTGTTGTTCAATGAAATGTGCAACCAACCGCAAGCCCAACTCGCCCTTGCCAAACAGTTCCTCAAGTTTATTCCTGCTTCCAAGGGCACGTTCGTATGTTGACCTTTCAACCTCTCCTTCACCTCACCGGCATCGGAGTGGTCCGCACCCATGCAGCCCCTGCAATAGGGGCTGCAATATCGCACCCCATTTATAGTGGGTCCGCCCTGTCCAGTAAAGTTGTTTAAAATAACAAATGTGCCAGAATACAGCCAGATCAGAGGAAGGGGGGGGAACCTCCCGGGGTTCTGCATCGGTGTTGGAATGTGCCATTGGTTTCGCTGGGAGGAAAGTCCCCGGATGAACTGCGTCGCCGGTGGCAGATCCCCCCCTGGACCCCCGATCCCGCGCAGCCTCGGCGTAAAGAAGGCCGAGGCGGGGCGGGCGCCGCGGGCGCGGAGCCCCGGCGGGGGGCGGCGGCGGGCGTGGCCCACCCCCCCCC